>NC_133110.1:11009908-11309908 GCF_022965805.1 Primulina eburnea | reverse complement strand
CAAACTTGGGCCGCCACACATCGATTTGGTATTTAAAGAATTCGGTGGTGAACTCAAGTTGGTGATTTATTGTTAAATTTGATCAAAAAATATTTAGTTCTGGCCATATTGATAAGTTGTTTTTGATACTGGGTGAGAAAATTGAAGATACGGCATTTCTAGATTTGATAAAAAGGTTGTTTGAATGTAAGATAGTCAACATTGAATTGGGTGGGGTTTGTTTAGGCAGGGGTTTGCCTCAAGAATCTGCCTTGAGTTCGATGTTGATCAATGTTTACTTTAATGGGTTTGATAAGGAAGTTCAAGAATTACTATTAAACACGAATTAAGAGATTCCTAAGTTCGTGGAAAATGATCTTGTATCGGCTGAAAGAGATTCAGACCATGTTTTTTTATAAGCTATTGAAGATTTATGCTGTCCGATTATTGGATGAGATATTGATTGTTACTTCAGGAACAAAGATTGATGGCTTTAGAATTGAAGAATAGAGTAGTGAAGTTATTAGAACGTGATTTGGATTTGAGAGTGGATAAACTTTCAACTGTCATTCATAGCGTGGTTCACTACAAAAAAACGGAAGGCGTAGCGACGGTTTTAATAAAACCGTCGCTATTATAGCGACGGTTTTTCCTGAACCGTCGCTATATAGCGACGGATTTTATTAAAACCGTCGCCTATTAAATTTAGTGACAATTTACTAACACCCGTCGCTATAATAGCGATATCAACCGTCGCTAATATTGCGACAATTCCACACCGTACTAAGAGAGGTCGGCTCTGATATCACTTGTAACGCCCCAGATTCGACGACTGTCATCACTGTAACAAGACGGGTCTTTCTAGCGTGCTTATGTCCTCACTCACACGCACCCTGGAAAACTTCCTAGGAGGTCACCCATCCCAAAATTGCCCCAAGTCAAGCACGCTTAACTTTGAAGTTATTATGTGATGAGCTACCGAAAAAGAAGATGCGACTTCGTGATATGAGTAGTACCAATCAAATCTTTTAAGCCCTCTTCAACTGTACAGTCCATTACATTGAACAGTCTCGGAATCCTTCTCATTCCCGTGTGGGTCGGTTCATTCATGTTCCCTCCACCTAGAAGCCTGTCAGGAGCCGCTCATTGTTCGTGCAACTGATGGCACTGGCGATCACCCCCCGCCCTCTTCGGCCCCGGGCCTCACATGATTGTGACGTCCCGAAAATTTGAGATTCACATGAACCACGTGCGTGCAAGTTATTAAATTCTTTATATATTTTATTAAATGGTTTTAATGCATGTTTAATTCATTTATTTGGGTTTTAGTTCACGATTTAAGAATTTACGTTATTTTAATATTTATGTTTAATTGATGCACGTTAAAATATTTTTTTGAGTTTCATGTTCAGGCGATTACTCGAGGCGGGATCGAGGAAAAGACCGGTGACGATTGTGTGGTATTTTATTTTAAGTTTAAGATGAGACATTTTAAATAATTTATTAAGTTTTTAGTATTGTAAAAGTCTTATTTATGTATTTAGTAATTTAAGAGTTTAGAACTTTTAAAATTAGTGTGTAATTATTTTAATGGAGGAGTTTGATTAAATTAGTGTGTGTCAACCTTTAGTTAGTATTTTAATTAGTTAATTTAGCACTAATTTCTCCTAATTAAAAACCCACACACGCGTTACACACACTCACACACACTTACATGTTTTTACACACACTAAAACACACTACACACCTACACATTCATTTTAAGATTTTTAAAGAAAGAAAACTTAGGGTTCTTGAGAGAACAAGCAGCCGCCCCTTCCCCTCTATTTTCCAGCAAGTTTTCAGCGATTTTATTGCAAGATAATCGAGCCACCATCGTCCCGGATCAGCCTCGCTTCTTTCTCCACTTCGGTATCGCCGTGTCGGTAAAGTTTATCATCAAAAGACACGTATAATCTTTCTTTTGCTGCATCAATCAAGTCATATTATGTGTTGCGTTGTTGCGTAAAAATATATGTGTGACGTTCATCGTTTGAGCGGAAAACGGTTCGGATCAGTTTTGAGATAATTTTAGATCTGAAAACTCGTTTTTGCTATCATTTTTAAAACTGCGACTTTTCGGTCGTGATTCTGAGAAAAATTTTAACGTTAAAATTGTAGAACTTTTTGATACATTTGATTTGATATAAAATTAGAAATATTTGTGTAACAATTGAGTGAGTTATGACCATTTTCGTGGGACTGCTCAAATTGCGTTTCCTGAAAATTATGTTAGTGATATGTTCTTGAAGTTATTTGTTGCAGGCTTCGTTGGGCATCGACGGGCTTGTGCTACTGCATTTAGATATGTTATGAGATGTATTTAGGTGTTATTTGGTGGTTTGTTTGGGTCAGGATTGGCTTGGGATCTAATAGAAGTCGTAGGAAGCGAAACGATGTCGAATTACTGGTTATTGTTGAATTGAAGTTACTTGTCGATGTTTGTGAACTTTCGGGGTGTTTGTATGAGTTTGAATCAATGTAATAACATCCTAGGATGAGTCTTGAGGTGTTGGTTCATGGTTCTTAGGCTTGGATTGAAAGGGTGAATGAATAAGTTAGTAAATTTTCGTGAGTTTGCAAGTCCAGTGCCTACCCGGACCCCTTCCCGGACCCCTACACGGGGCCCGTGTCCGTTTTCCTTCAAAAATACGAAATTTCAGAGCCTACCCGGACCCGTACACGGACCCATACACGGGGTCCGTGTACCCTTCTTTAAATTTTTTTTTTTTTAAAAAAATTTATTTAATTTTTTTGGATTTGCTTCGGGGTTCTATATCATGGTTTATTATGAAGGATAAAAGTTATTTATGTAAAAATATATGATTTGTTTTGTGGTTCTATCTCATGGCTTAGTACGATGATTAAACGAGGTCAAGTCTGGAGCGAACTAGAATGTCATAAGCTACTTATTCACTTTGGTGTGAGCTCGAGTACCTACATCTAAGACATGCAAGTTAAGTATTTAAATTCATGTTAGTATGTGCAGCAACGGCCTCAATCGAAGTCCAACGAATCCCTCAACGCCAAGTAAGTATGATGACGTGCAAAAGAAAATATTTTAAAGTTTTGAGGTATGCTAATTGCTCTGTGACCAAATGTATGAATGGGTTTGGAAGTCGGTGAACGTGGCCGAGGACCTCTCCGCCCCGTTAAACTTATGAACGGGTTCAGATCGGGATTGGAAAGCGTTAAACTTATGAACATGGACGAATCCACCCATTAAACTTATGAACGGGGATCTTATGTATGCGGAAGTGGATACGTCCCTGTCAGCCCAGTACTGTGGTGTGTCTGATCAGGCCTTATTATGTTATGGGTCACTTACTTTGAAACATGCCTCTACGCAAAATTATGCTTTATACGCTCAAGTTTATGTTACGAGAATGTTTAAGAAAAGCTCACGTTGATGGCACGTCTAAGTTAAAGCTCACGATGTTCAAGTTTCAAGCATGTTAAATTCAAGTTCAAGTATGTATGTTCTATTTTTAAAGTTGCATGCGGTTTTATTATGTAGTATTCGCTATTTCCCAGTTTATACGTGTTGAGTCTTTAGACTCACTAGACTTGATCGATGCAGGTGAGTATGTTGATGAGGAGACAGGAGGTGGCGACCAAGGGGCATGCTTGGACTGAGCGGGAGGCAAACCCGAGGACCGCCCATGTTTTGAAGTTTTATGAAAATGTTCAAACGCTTTTGTCAAACTCTATTTTTAGATCTTTGTTTGCGAGAAATAGTTGATACGTAAAGTTATTTTACCGGATTTTGAACGTTCATGTTTTATTTAAGAAAATTTATAATTTTTCCGCAAATTTTAAGTAGCAAAAGTACGGTACGTTACAGTTGGTATCAGAGCGGTGTTCTTGTAAAGGGTTATGCCTACTGCCAGTCGCGGGAAGCTCACGAAGTCACACCTGAAGTCTGTAAGTTTTAAAGTTTCAAATTTATGATTATGTAGCAAGCATTAAGTCATGATTTCAACATGTGCATGTTTTAATGCAATCACCTGTATGTTTACATGACATACGTTTTAGAGTATAGGTTTATCTGTCATTATGAATTGAGATTGGATCCTTAAAAATTTTATGCATGTTATGAAATGAAATGAGAAATTATTTAATTTTCTTGCACGCTGGTGCAGTGGAATTGGACATGTGTAAGAATTCTGCTTTTGGGCGTTAGGAAAAGTCAGAAATGATTTGTCTATATTAATTTTTGGTTAGTAGTACTGATATTATACTTGGGGGCCATAAGTTAAACTTGACAATTATGAATGCTTTTGGGACTTGTAGATTTTTTAAGAAACTACTGATGGTTCGTGGTTGCTAGCTGATTTGCTTTTTGAGAACTCCATGTAAGGATTAATGATTTGGGGCTACGACGATCTTTGGAGGTATACAAAGCGTAGAATTTATTTAGGATGCATGCTCTCCCTAGTTGGGTTTAAAGATTGAATGGTGCGAATTGAGGACTTTAAGGACCTAATTGTAATAACCAATAATTTGAGGTCCTAATTGCAAAAAAAATTCTAAGGGACTATTTTCGAATTTACCGAAGTTTGGGATTAAATTCTAAGTTTTGAGAATTTTAAGGTTTAATGAGGCAAAAATCGAAAAATTTTATTGGGGACTGAAAATGAAAATTTCGTGTGGTTGTAGGGCCAAAATGGTAATTCTCGAGGACTCTAAGGGCCAAATTGCAAATTCTGAAATTTTTGATGATTACATTTGAACTTGGAGGAACACCTAGGTCAAATAAGTAATTTTTTTCAAGGTTATGGAAATTGATTTTAGGTTTAATAAGTTTAAAATTTTTGAACTTTATGATACGGAGAACCTATAAAATGGAATTAGGAACGCCAAGAATCTATGGGTAACTATGGAATTTACGGGAATAAAAAAAATGGATAATTTTCGAGAGAATTAAGAATTAATGTTGTTATCTTAAGAAATTTGAGGGACTAGTTTAGCAGTAAGTGAGAATTGAATGGTTTAAAGGATAAGAATTTTAGGTGATTTGGGCTTAAAGGATATTTAGAACATTTAGATATCTGGGTTATAATGTTATAACGAATGGTAATCAAGGACATTGTAAGATGAATCAATCTCGGGCTTGAAAATTTAAGCGTTAGTGAAATAACGTTGTGGCAAATTAGGAATTTAACGTGATGATGATTTAAAGTATAGTTGATTAGTTAGTTAAGTTATAAGAGTAGACATTGAGATAACGAATTGTTGGGCACTTAAGTTTGAGGTGTCATAAGTTTTAGTCATGATCTTAACAGTTAGGACTATATTTGTGAAGGCCCGAAAATCCTTGCTTGAAAATTTACGGAAAATTAAAAATTTTCTTTTTAAAAGAACTTAAATGACCTCATTCATAAAATCAACTGATAAATCCAGTTCAAAGTTTAAAATATCGCAGCGGAATAAAATAAAGTTTGCCAAAAATCACAATTTAAAAATATCCAACGAGTGATAAAATGTTTGTGGAATAAAATAACAACTGCTGCACTGAGGTCCTCGGGTGCCACTACTGCCGACCCAAGCTGGCTCACTGGTCCCCGCCCTCGGCCCTGGCCTCATCAGTACCTACAACAATCAAGTCTAGTGAGCCTAAAGACTCAGCATGCATATATCGCAGGTAATGAGTAAAATCTGAAGTAAAATATGCATGGGATAAAATATCATGTCATGAGGCATGCTGAAAATAATCTGTACTGAGCAATTATAATACGTGCATAACTGAACTGAAAATCACAGTAAAAATATTTGCTCCTTGGAGCCCTGTACTGAAATAATTGGTAAAAGTTTTCTTTTGAGATTATGGTCTACGCCTGTGGCCCCTGCACTAAGCTGAACTGATCGGTAACTGGCTACCGGGGAGTCTGAAACTGAACTGAGATGGCCGGTCACTGGCGACCGGGTGGTACCATACTGAACTGATCGGTCACGGGCGACCGTATAAAATAATACTCCCACATAGTGAATGAACCACAAGCCATATCGCATAAATCTCAAAAATAATCATTTTCTATTTAACGCAAGTAAAATAATTAACTGGCATAATGAAAATTCCTGTATATTTTACCAACTGGATTGGATTGGATCGTCCCCAGGCTCCCTGCAACCTAACTGCCATGAAAAATATGCAATAGCTTAAACTTGACCGAACTATGCAATTAAGTTTGAAAATGCGACAATTACGTCTAACGGCTTCGTATTTAATCATGACTTCGAACCAACCCGAACCAACACTGAACCGACATATAGTCATGATTAAATACGCTTAAAATTATGAAATAATGCTTCTAAAATGATGAGGGTCAAAATCTAGGTGAAATGGAGGCCAAAACAAGAAACGCTCTTTCGAGAGTCAATTTGGCACACCACACCATAAATTCTCTTACGACCTCAAAAATGATCCGAATTACAAACGTTCAAAAACACGACTTTCCTAACTCAATGGGGCACTGTCCAGTCCAAGGCCATAGGCTAAAAGCCGACCGAGAACTCGAACGAGCCTCCAAACCTACACAGCAACTTGCTGTAAATTTTCCAGCAGCTGTACAAGTGTAGTGTCTTGCTTTGATCGATGTCTCGTGTCGTTCCAGTGGCCATTTTATTGACCATGTCACGATCTAGAAATCTAGGGGCATGGTATGAACTGTGGCTATGGGCCATAGGCCAACCAAGATCCACTCCAAACCAACCAAACCCGAAGCACAAGTGCTGTCCAACCGAAGGGGCGAGAAGGGGAAGGGGCTGTTTTGATGTTTTGCGTAAAAACCGATGAGCCATGGACCAAGCCACCAAAAGGGCGACTTAGTCACGTCTTATAAATGCTAGGGAAGAGATCAAACCATGGCTATATGCCTTGGGACAGACAAGATCAGATCCTTCCTCCTTGGACAAAAATCTGAATTTTCGAACTCAAAAAGGGACACAAATGGTGTTGCTGTCATTTCTTGCTTTCCAGCAAGCATGGGGTGAAACCGATGGAAAAATGTGGTCCTAATGCATCCTATTACATGTATATAAGTCACTTTGGGAGCCTGGAGTCGATCCAATACCTGAAACTCACAAACCAAAAGAAATCGTGAAGCTTGCCAAGGAAAAAACGAAAATTCTGCATCATGTTTTCGAAAATGTTTTGACATGCATTTCCGTTTTTGCTTGATAAAACATGATCATGTACTGAAAAATAATTGATAATATGACTTGATTGAGGTTTGAAAGAAATCTAGACATGCCTGGTTTCGTTTCGAAAGAAAACGAAAAGAAGAGACGATCCGGCGTGGTGGAGGTGGAGCGCTTTCTATTCTACCTTTCTTGCTCGATTTTTCTCTCCTCTTTCTAGCTATGAAACCCACGATTTTTCTCTCCAAATCACTCTGAATTTTGAGAATAAGGGAGGGGGAATGGTGGTTAAGAGGGTGAGGAGAATGGGTTCAAAAATATAGGGAAAAAGATCAAGACCAAGTCTACCTCTCATTCAAATTTTGAATTTTGAAATTGTTTGAACAAGTCTTCTTGGGGGGGGGGGGAGAGCATGGCCGATTATATCATGCTAATCAAGGGCTAGGATAGTGGTCTAGTATTAATTAATTAAGGTGGAAAAATAGCTAAAAGAATTAGCATGCTAAACAACCAAGAATGGGTCAAAGGTGAGTTGGCAAGTCCTTGTTTGTTCTACTAGGGGGTGTGGCCGAAATTCAATAATAAAAGGTAGGGGAGAAATTGATTATCTAATAAATTAATAACCTTTAAAAGCCTCACTAATCCTTTAAATAATTTAGTAAATAAAACCCTTAATTAAGTAACTTAAATGAGCTTATTTCTTAATCACCTCAAGTAATTAAATTAAATCCTCAAACCTCCTTTTTAACTTAGATGAACTTACTTGCTAGCTAAATTAAAGTCTGGAAATATTTCTCGAATCTTAAATTCTATCTTAAAACTCCAACTCCAGTCCGGCCTCGCTGAAATAACTGAAATGCTAAAAATCAAACTACTGCATGAAATAATAAAATAATTAACTTCAAAGAAATGCCTTTAAAATAATCATGCAATGAAGTCAATTAAATTTTAAAAATCTAGAATTATGCATGGCTTATACGTAGACTGATTTACGGGTTCTACAATCCTTCCCACCTTAAAAGAAATTTCGTCCTCGAAATTAAAACTCACCGAATAACTCGGGGTAACGCTCTCTCATCTCCGGCTCAGATTCCCACGTGGATTCCTCCTCTTAATGGTTGAGCCATTTGACTTTGACTCGCTTAACCAAATTGTTCAGAAGTTTCTTCTCCTGCCGGTCTAGGATCTGCACTGGTCTCTCCTCATAAGACAGGTTCGGGGTAAGTTGCAACGGCTCAAAATTCAGCACATGCGAAGGGTTTGCCATGTACTTTCTCAGCATCGAGATGTGAAAAGACATTGTGTACTCCGGCCATTTGACTTTGACTCGCTTAACCAAATTGTTCAGAAGTTTCTTCTCCTGCCGGTCTAGGATTTGCACTGGTCTCTCCTCATAAGACAGGTTCGGGGTAAGTTGCAACGGCTCAAAATTCAGCACATGCGAAGGGTTCGCCATGTACTTTCTCAGCATCGAGATGTGAAAAGACATTGTGTACTCCGGCCAGGTTCGCCATGTACTTTCTCTGTCAAGGATCTCAAACGGTCCAATGAATATCGGACTGAGCTTCCCTTTCTTCCCAAATCTCATGACACCCTTCATAGGTGCCACTTTCACAAAGACATGGTCGCCCACTACGAACTCTAAATCTCTCCTCCGCTGATCTGCATAGCTTTTCTGTCGACTCTGAGCAGTCCTTATCCGATCACGGATCTTGACTACTACATCCGCAGCCTGCTGAACAATTTCTGGACCCAACTCTGCTCTCTCTCCTACTTCATCCCAATGAACAGGAGATCTACACTTATGGCCATACAAAGCTTCATACGGTGCCATACCAATAGAAGACTGGAAGCTGTTGTTATAGGTGAACTCAACCAATGGTAAGTTCGACTCCCAACTCCCAGAAAAATCAATGACGCAAGCACGAAGAAGATCCTCCAAAATCTGAATAACTCGCTCCGACTGCCCATCTGTCTGCAGATGGAAAGCTGTGCTAAACAGCAACTTAGTACCCAAAGTCGAATGCAAACTCTTCCAAAATGAGGAAGTGAATCTGGGATCTCTGTCGGATACGATCGAAACTGGAATACCATGAAGTCGGACTATCTCCCGGTTATACAACTCTGCATACTGAACCATGGTGAAAGTCGTCTTAATAGGCAAGAATTGCGCTGGTAAGACGATCTACAATCACCCAGATGGCATTCGATCCTCTGGCTGACTTCGGCAAACCGGTCACAAAATCCATGGTAATGTTCTCCCACTTCCACTCGGGAATAGGGAGAGGCTTGAGCAAACCTGCTGGTCTCTGATGCTCGGCCTTCACTAACTGGCAAGTCAGGCACTCGGATACAAAACGCCTGATGTCCTTCTTCATCCCTGGCCACCAATACAACAGCTGCAGATCTTTGTACATCTTCGTACTCCCAGGGTGAATAGAGTACAGGGACATGTGGGCCTCTGTTAGAATATTTGCTCGGATAGAACCACTGCTAGGAACCCACATCCTGTCTCGGTATCTCACAATACCGTCGGTGACTGTTTACAAGACACTGCCCTTGGCTTCATCTCTCTTCTTCCACTGTGCCAATTGCTCATCTGCTGACTGAACACTGCGAATACGGTCAAGCAAGGAAGACTGAATGGTCAAGGTAGATAGACAGGGAACTCTACCTCGAGGATAAGTCTCGAGATCAAACCTCTGCATCTCAGTTTGAAGAGGTCTCTGAATCGTCAAGTGAGCCATCACTGCGATTTTTCTTCTCAGTGCATCTGCAACTACATTAGCCTTACCCGGGTGGTAGCTAATGTCACAGTCGTAATCTTTCACAAGCTCCAACCAACGCCTCTAACGCATGTTCAGCTCCTTCTGCGTAAAGAAATACTTGAGGCTCTTGTGGTCGGTAAAGATCTGGCACTTCTCTCCATACAGATAATGCCTCCAAATCTTCAAGGCAAAAACTACGGCCGCCAACTCTAGATCATGGGTAGGATAATTCTTCTCGTGGGTTTTAAGCTTTCGAGAAGCATATTCTATCACTATCCCATGCTGCATCAATACTGCGCCAAGACCGAGCTTCGAAGCATCGGTATACAGAACAAACTCGCCGGGTCCTGACGGTGTGGCAAAAACTGGTGCTGAAATAAGAGCTTGCTTCAAAGTATCGAAGCTCTTCTGGTACTCATCGCTCCACACAAACTTCACATTCTTCTTTGTCAATGATGTGAGTGGAACGGAAATGGAGGAGAATCCCTGAATGAATTTCCTGTAATATCCTGCTAGCCCAAGAAAACTGCGGATTTCAGATGCATTCTGCGGCACAACCCAATCTCTGACTGCAGCGACTTTTGCGGGGTCTACCTCAATACCACTGCTAGAAACGATGTGGCCTAAGAACGCCACCTTCTCTAACCAGAATTCGCACTTACTGAACTTTACGAATAATTTGTGCTTCTGCAAGGTCTGCAGCACTGTGGTC
Organism: Primulina eburnea; assembly: GCF_022965805.1. Taxonomy (NCBI): domain Eukaryota; kingdom Viridiplantae; phylum Streptophyta; class Magnoliopsida; order Lamiales; family Gesneriaceae; genus Primulina; species Primulina eburnea. The sequence continues at coordinate 11,299,270 of NC_133110.1, read as the reverse complement.
AGATGTCTGCTGTGATCCTCCCGACTCTTGGAGTAGACGAGAATGTCATCTATGAACACTATCACAAAATGGTCGAGGTACGGCTAAAATATGCGATTCATGAGATCCATGAAGATCGCTGGCGCATTCGTCAGTCCGAACGGCATCACAAGGAACTCGTAGTGACCATAACGAGTCCTGAAAGCTTTCTTGGAAACATCTGCATCTCTCACCCTCAACTGGTGATAACCGGAACGCATGTCTATCTTAGAGAAAATCGAAGCTCCCTGCAACTGGTCAAATAGATCCTCAATCCTCGGAAATGGGTACTTATTCTTCACTGTAACCCTGTTCAACTCCCGATAGTCAATGCAAAGCCTCATCGAGCCATCCTTCTTCTTCACAAATAAGACTGTCGCGCCCCATGGTGAAAAGCTCGGGCGAATGAACTCCTTGTCCAGAAGTTCCTGAATCTGCTTCTTAAGCTCTGTCATCTCTGTCGGTGCTAGTCGGTACGGCGCTTTGGATATCGGAGCCGTACCTGGCATAAGCTCAATGGAGAACTCCACCTCTCTCTCAGGTGGCATACCAGAGACGTCTTCGGGAAAAACGTCTAAGAAATCTCTGACAATCGGAACATCTGAGGCTGACTGGCTGGGTTTCTCGGGGACAGATAAAAAGGTCGCTAGAAATGCCCGACACCCTCTATGCATGAGCTTCCTAGCCTGAACATATGGAATAATGGGCGGTAAAGGAAAGTACCTGTCCGGCTCAAATAAGAATTGCTCCATCCCAGGCAGTCGGACAAGAACAGATCTCCACTGGAAGTCTATCAACACTCTGTTCCTCAATAGCCAGTCCATCCCTAGGATGATGTCAAATTCTGGAATCGGTAGCACGATCAAATCCGCATAAACAAGGTTACCGTGCAGCTCCATATCTATATCTCGGATAACATTGGTAGCTGCCATCTCCTCACCTGACGGCAACACTACTGAAAAGGCTATGTCTAGCCCAATGGTCTTGATGTTGAGAAAATTTGCAAAGACCTCCGAAATAAACGAGTGAGTGGCCCTTGAATCTATTAAGACCTTGGTAGCGGAACCAGATATAAAAATTCTCCCTGAAAGATCGGAACTCTAAGTTGAATCCCACTACAAGATCTAAACTTATAGACATGCAAAGGTCAAGGTTCTTCTAGCTTAATTCCCCCGAAATAAATCTGAGTAGAGCATGCAATCCTATACAGTTCAAAGGTCAAAATCTAAATCCCGATTCCCAAAACGCTGAAATTCGAATAATAACTCAATGCTTAAAGGTACCTGTCAACAACATAGTCTCCTGGGTTTGTTTCCGCTGCATGGAGAGCAAAAACTCTGCCTTGAGTAGGCAGATGTCTCTGAGGGCACTGCAGCAACACGTGGTCTGGACTGCCACACTTAAAACACTTTCTTGAGCCAGCCATACACGCTCCAGGATGGCGGCGTGAGCACCTGGGACAGACTGGGTGCTCAAAAGTCCTCGGGGCTGGGCGCCCCTGCTATTGCTGCGGCTGCTGGCCTCTGATTCTAGGCGGCCCATGAAATGACCTCTTGTTTTGCTGCTGATGCTGATGAGGAGGAGGGCGGTGTGGTACCTGCACTGGGCGCTTGCCCTGGCGATCCCTCTCGATATCTCGTAGATCCTGCTCTGCTGCTAGGGCTTTGGAGACAACAATCTCATAATTAGCAGGGTCAGACACCCTAACATCCCGACGCAAGATCGGCCGTAGACCCACCAGGAAATGCATCAACTTAGCTCTGGCATCATTTGCTATCAGGGGCACAAAGTGGCAACCCCTCTCAAACTTACGGATGAACTCCGTAACCGTCATATCACCCTGTCTTAGACTCATAAACTCGGTGTTCAACCTGGTGCGAACTTCCTCTGCAAAATACTTGGAGTAGAAAACCTCCGTGAAGCGTGTCCATGACAGTGTAGCCAAGGTCAGGGGTACTGACGCTCCTTCCCACCATAAGCGGGCGTCTCCAGTGAACAGATAGGTGGCGCATCTGACTCTGTCGGCATCTCTCAGCTCCATAAACTCGAAGATGACCTCGAGGGATTTGATCCACCCCTCAGCAATCATGGGGTCAGACATCCCAGAAAACTCCTTCGGACGCATCTTCATAAACCTCTCATAAACAGTCTCAGGCCCTGTCGGCCTGGCTGCGGCTGTGGCTACGGCATTGTTCCCCGCAAACTGTGCGAAGAACTGCGTCATCCCAGCTAGCATCTGGGCATTCATGTCAGGTGTAGGTGGAGGTGGAGGAGGACGAGGTGCCTGCCTCTCTTGTCTTTGATCAAACTCGTTCTCATGACGGCGCCCACCACCGCCTCTAGGGCGTCCTACTTGGCGTCTAGGGGGCATACTGTTCCAACATAACCCATACGTAACTAACATGCATAATTCCATAATTTATTTGAAATGAACACTGAAATACTGAAAATCTGGTCGAAATTATTTCATGGAAGCATGCTGTCAAAATAATTCATGCTTTAAATAAAATGCTGAACTGAATAACTTACAGACCGAAGGCGTGACTTCGTGAGCTTCTCGTGGTCAGTAGTAGTGTAACCCTTTACAAGAACATAGGCTTTGATACCAACTGTGAAGGTCCGAAAATCCTTGCTTGAAAATTTACAGAAAATTAAAAATTTTCTTTTTAAAAGAACTTAAATGGCCTCATTCATAAAATCAACTGATAAATCCAGTTCAAAGTTTAAAATATCGCAGCGGAAGAAAATAAAGTTTGCCAAAAATCACAATTTAAAAATATCCAACGACTGAAAAAATGTTTGCGGAATAAAATAACAACTGCTGCACTGAGGTGCTCGGGTGCCACTACTGCCGACCCAAGCTGACTCACTGGTCCCCGCCCTCGGCCCTGGCCTCATCAGTACCTACAACAATCAAGTCTAGTGAGCCTAAAGACTCAGCATGCATATATCGCAGGTAATGAGTAAAATCTGAAGTAAAATATGCATGGGATAAAATATCATGTCATGAGGCATGCTGAAAATAATCTGTACTGAGCAATTATAATACGTGCATAACTGAACTGAAAATCGCAGTAAAAATATTTGCTCCTTGGAGCCCTGTACTGAAATAATTGGTAAAAGTTTTCTTTTGAGATTATGGTCTACGCCTGTGGCCCCTGCACTAAGCTGAACTGATCGGTTACTGGCTACCGGGGAGTCTGAAACTGAACTGAGCTGGCCGGTCAATGGCGACCAGGTGGTACTATACTGAACTGATCGGTCACTGACGACCGTATAAAATAATACTCCCACATAGTGAATGAACCACAAGCCATATCGCATAAATCTCAAAAATAATCATTTTCTATTTAACGCACGTAAAATAATTAACTGGCATAATGAAAATTCCTGTATATTTTACCAACTGGATTGGATTGGATCGTCCCCAGGCTCGCTGCAACCTAACTGCCATGAAAAATATGCAATATCTTAAACTTGACCGAACTATGCAATTAAGTTTGAAAATGCGACAATTACGTCTAACGGCTTCGTATTTAATTATGACTTCGAACCAACCCGAACCAACACTGAACCGACGTATAGTCATGATTAAACTACGCTTAAAATTATGAACTAATGCTCCTAAAATGATGAGGGTCGAAATCTAGGTGAAATGGAGGCCAAAACAAGAAACGCTCTTTCGAGAGTCAATTTGGCACAGCGCACCGTAAATTCCCTTACGACCTCAAAAATGATCCAAATTACGAACGGTCAAAAACACGACCTTCCTACTCAATGGGGCACTGTCCAGTTTAAGGCCATAGGCTAACAGCCGACCGAGAACTCGAACGAGCCTCCGAACCGACACAGCAACTTGCTGTAAATTTTCCAGCAGCTGTACAAGTGTAGTGTCTTGCTTTGATCGATGTCTCGTGTCATTCCAGTGGCCATTTGATTGACCATGTCACGATCTAGACATCTAGGGGCATGGTATGAACTGTGGCTATGGGCCATAGGCCAACCAAGATCCACACCAAACCAACCAAACCCGAAGCACAAGTGCTGTCCAACCGAAGGGGCGAGAAGGGGATGGGGCTGTTTTGATGTTTTGCGTAAAACCTGATGAGCCATGGACCAAGCCACCAAAAGGGTGACTTAGTCACGTCTTAGAAATGCTAGGGAAGGGATCCAACCATGGATATATGCCTTGGGACAGCCAAGATCAGATCCTTCCTCCTTGGACAAAAATCTGAATTTTCGAACTCAAAAAGGGACACAAATGGTGTTGCTGTCATTTCTTGCTTTCTAGGGAGCATGGGGTGAAACCAATGGACAAATGTGGTCCTAATGCATCCTATTACATGTATAAAAGTCGCCTTGGGAGCCTGGAGTCGATCCAATACCTGAAACTCACAAACCAAAAGAAATCGTGAAGCTTGCCAAGGAAAAATCGAAAATTCTGCATCATGTTTTCGAAAATGTTTTGACATGCATTTCCATTTTTGCTTGATAAACATGATCATGTACTGAAAAATAATTGATAATATGACTTGATTGAGGTTTGAAAGAAATCTAGACATGCCTGGTTTCGTTTCGAAAGAAAACGAAAAGAAGAGACTATCCGGCGCGGAGGAGGTGGAGCGCTTTCTATTCTACCTTTCTTTCTCGATTTTTCTCTCCTCTTTCTAGCTATGAAACCCACGATTTTTCTCTCCAAATCACTCTTAATTTCGAGACTAAGGGAGGGGGAATGGTGGTTAAGAGGGTGAGGAGAATGGGTGCAAAAATATAGGGAAAAAGATCAAGACCAAGTCTACCTCTCATTCAAATTTTTAATTTTGAAATTGTTTGAACAAGTTTTCTTGGGGGGGGGGGGGGAGAGCATGGCCTATTATATCATGCTAATCAAGGGCTAGGATAGTGGTCTAGTATTAATTAATTAAGGTGGAAAAATAGCTAAAAGAATTAGCATGCTAAACAACCAAGAATGGGTCAAAGGTGAGTTGGCAAGTCCTTGTTTGTTCTACTAGGGGGTGTGGCCGAAATTCAATAATAAAAGGTAGGGGAGAAATTGATTATCTAATAAATTAATAACCTTTAAAAGCCTCACTAATCATTTAAATAATTTAGTAATTAAAACCCTTAATTAGGTAACTTAAATGAGCTTATTTCTTAATCACCTCAAGTAATTAAATTAAATCCTCAAACCTCCTTTTAAACTTAGATGAACTTACTTGCTAGCTAAATTAAAGTCTGGAAATATTTCTCGAATCTTAAATTCTATCTCAAAACTCCAACTCCAGTCCGGTCTCACTGAAATAACTGAAATGCTAAAAATCAAACTACTGCATGAAATAATAAAATAATTAACTTCAAAGAAATGCCTTTAAAATAATCATGCAATGAAGTCAATTAAATTTTAAAAATCTAGAATTATGCATGGCTTCTACGTAGACTGATTTACGGGTTCTACAATATTTTTGTTGGAATTTGATTCTTCTAGAAAGTGGGGTATGATTGATAGTTAGGTTACTCGATAAATGCATGTAAGGATTGTGGTAGACACTTTATCTTGAGGAATTTTTGTAATCCATTAAGCAACTTGGGAATAAGTGAATGTGTGTGTTTGGAATTATGTTATCCAAAACTATTTGGGTAGCGTAAGTTTGAATTGCAAATGTACGGAAATGTGGGTTCATATGGAAATTTTTGGTGAAATAAACACGAAAAGGAATCAGTTGTGTCCAACATAAGCTACCAATGGACGAATATTAAGATTTTCATTGAGTAAGAAATCTAAATTCTTGAATTGAGGATTCTAGAATTCTATGGGTTATAAGTGAAGTTGATTGATTAGAGTTAATTTGTGAAGGCCCGAAAATCCTCGCTTTGAAAATTTGCGGAAAATTTTAAATTTTTTTTTTTAAAAGAACTTAAACGGCCTCATTCATAAAATCATTGGTGAATCAAGTTCAATGTTTAAAATAAAAGCAGCGGAATAAAATAATTGTTTTCCCACAATAACAATTTAAAAATGTCCAATGACTGATAAATATTTGGTTGCGGAATAAAATAAACACTGCAGCACTGAGGTCCTTGGGTGCCACTACTGCCGGCCCAAGCTGACTCACTGGTCCCCGTCCTCGGCCCTGACCTCATCAGTACCTACAACAATCAAGTCTAGTGAGCCTAAAGACTCAGCATGCATATATCGCAGATAACGAGTAAAATCTGAAGTAAAATATGCATGGGATAAAATATCATGTCATGAGGCGTGCTGAAAGTAATCTGTACTGATGCTGAAAATAATCTGTACTCATGCTGAAAATAATCTGTACTGATGCTGAAAATAATCTGTACTGAGCAATTGTAATACGTGCATAACTGAACTGATAATCACAGTAAAAACTTTTGCTCCTTGGAGCCCTGTACTGAAATAACTTGTAAAATTTTCTGTTGAGATTATGTTTTACGCCTGTGGCCACTGCACTAAGCTGAAACTGATCGGTAACTGGCTACCGAGGGAGGCTGAAACTGAACTGAGCTGTCCGATCACTGGCGACCGGGTGGTACCACACTGAACTGATCGGTCACTGGCGACCGTATAAAATAACAATCCCACATAGTGAATGAACCACAAGTCATATCGCATAAATCTCAAAAATAATCATTTTCTAATTAATGCACGTAAAATAATTATCTGGCATACTGAAATATCTTGTATTAAAATCATGTACTTGCGATATTTAAAAATACCTATATGGCTTGATTGAAGAGTGAAAGAAGATATAAACATGCCTTGGTTTTTTTTGACAGAAAACAAACGAAATAACGACGCGGTGCGGCGGAGACGGAGTGCTCTTCACTTTCTCACTTAATTCCTCTAAATTAAGCATGCACCATAATTATTATAATAGCATAAAAATCGTAAACGTGATGCATGAACATTTAAAAATATTATGATTTATGCTCAGGGCGCTGCCATGGTAGTACGACAAAATCACGATACATTTTATTAATTAATAAATATTGTAAAACAAAGTAATGGATAGACAACAATTACAAGTAAATGTAAAAAAAAAAAAACGTGATCAATATTAAAAGAAATGCATGCCATGAACAAAAATGAAGATCCTCCATGCTTTCGGTTATATCGAGAATAATTCATGAATAATTCACACACATCAGATATATATTGCATGAATGATGCAGCAAAGGTGATACAAAGCATGCCTGTTGATCTTTTATGCGAGAATGTTGAAGAGAAGAGCAATCGGAAAAGCCTCGGATGTTGTTCTTTGCAATAACAAGTGTAAACTAAGGTCTCACAGATGGTGTATTAATATAACCGAGAAGGCACAATTCTGAAAGTGAGGGGTGTCGGTTGGTGTGAAGGTGGTGGGGTTAAGGTTTGGTCAAGGAAGTAATGGTATAAAATAATTTAGCTAACGGCTTTAATTTCTAAAAAAATATATATAAGAGTTTTAAGTCCAATAATCTAAAAAAATAGGTTCATTACATCCTAACACACTCCCGAAAAATATTTCGTGTTGGAAAGCTTTTGAAAATATTAGCCGAACCCTCAAAAAGTCTCCCGATTCGATAAAATTTACGTACCGATAAAATTTAAAATCTTGCGGTTAAAAATACCCAATAAATCTCAATTCTTGAAAAATACCTTTAAAACATCTTAAATTAATATTTAAAAACAAATCATGTAATAAAATAATTTCCCTGAAAATTCTCCGGTCTCCGATCCTCGTTCAAGCGCGAAATGAAACTTAAAAATCTTTAATGCATAAACCTTTAAAGTTTCGTGAAATAAATTCTATCATGCATAAATTATGTATAAAATGCATAAAAATAATTAAACACATAATTTATAAAATAATTATGCATTTTTATGCTTTAAAAGAATTTAATAAAATACCAAAGAAATTTAATAATTTGTATGTATGTGGCTCACGTGGACTTTTAAATTTTTCGGGACGTTACATAATCCATCATTAACAAAGGAAACCATTTAAGTTTTATACGCTAGAATTAATTAAGTATTGAGGATATGTCAAAGTGTGACATTCGTTCCAATGAGGAAGGTCCAAGTGTCTTAGGTCTCAACTATATTGTAATTGGAAAGAGAACAGTTTAAGCATGTAATTGATGTTAGAAAGATTTTATATAACAGGTAGAAGATGGGTATTGGATATTTTGGGTTTTATGAATTAACACTACTCAAATTTAACATTTGCAACAATTTTGTAATTGGAATGTACTTGTAAATAGCTAAATTACGTAAGGTTGGTGTCGTAAGATAAAGATTCGATTCAAGGATATTGGGCTGATATTATTATGGAGTTAAGATAAGGTTTAACTTTTAAGTGTATTGCCGAGGATAAAAGTTGATCAGTAACCTTTGGCGCTGAGAGTTCTTAAGTTGAACTGCGTAAATGCTAATGTAATAGGTCGTTGAACATTACGTGTATAGTATAAGGAAGGTAATATACGATAAGTTTGAACTTCCATTTCTAATATTGAGAACAGTGAGGAAAGTCAGAATTCGAGGTCATAGTAAAGTAAGGCTAAGTTACCATAAGTCGCTTTAAGTTGTGATTCGCGAACGAGATTTTTGGTAGGCAATCTAATTAGGATCGAAGAGTCGTAAGGAGAACCTAGGATTTAAAAATTTATTTATCAGAGTAGCGCAACGATAGCATAGATTGTTGGGACACTAGAGTTAAGAATCTAACTGTTGGATTATCAAGGATAAGCGAATTTTTGGGACGGAATTCAAATTAAAGGGGATAGATTGTGACGTCCCGAAAATTTGAGATCCACATGAACCACGTGCGTGCAAGTTATTAAATTCTTTATATATTTTATTAAATGGTTTTAATGCATGTTTAATTCATTGATTTGGGTTTTAGTTCACGATTTAAGAATTTGCATTACTTTAATATTTATGTTTAATTGATGCACGTTAAAATGTTTTTTTTTGAGTTTCATGTTCAGGCGATTACTCGAGGCGGGATCGAGGAAAAGACCGGTGACGATTGTTAGCAATTTAAAGTGTGGAATTTTATTTTAAGTTTAAGATGAGGCATTTTAAATAATTTATTAAGTTTTTAGTATTTTAAAAGCTTTATTTATGTATTTAGTAATTTAAGAGTTTAGAACTTTTAAAATTAGTGTGTAATTATTTTAATGGAGGAGTTTGATTAAATTAGAGTGTGTCAACCTTTAGTTAGTATTTTAATTAGTTAATTTAACACTAATTTCTCCTAATTAAAAACCCACACACATGTTACACACACTCACATACACTTATACGGTTTTAGCACACTAAAACACACAACACACCTACACATTCATTTTCAGATTTTTAAAGAAAGAAAACTTAGGGTTCTTGAGAGAACAAGCAGCCGCCCGCTTCCTCTCTATTTTCCAGCAAGTTTTCGGCGATTTTATTGCAAGATAATCGAGCCACCATCGTCCCGGATCAGCCTCGCTTCTTTCTCCGCTTCGGTATCGCCTTGTCGGTAAAGTTTATCATCAAAAGGCACGTATAATCTTTCTTTTGCTGCATCGATCAAGTCATATTATGTGTTGCGTTGTTGCGTAAAAATATATGTGTGACGTTCGTCGTTTGAGCGGAAAACGGTTCGGATCAGTTTTGAGATAATTTTAGATCTAAAAACTCGTTTTTGCTATCATTTTTAAAACTGTGACTTTTTCGGTCGTGATTCTGAGAAAACTTTCAACGTCAAAATTGTAGAACTTTTTGATATCTTCGATTTGATATAAAATTCGAAATATTTGGATAAAATTGAGTGAGTTATGACCATTTTCGTGGGACTGCTCAAATTGCGTTTCCTGAAAATTATGTTAGTGATATGTTCTTGAAGTTAGTTGTTGCAGGCTTCGTTGGACATCGACGAGCTTGTGCTACTGCATTTAGATATGTTATGAGATGTATTTGGGTGTTATTTGGTGGTTCGTTTGTATAGCGGCACGAAAATTCATGTTTGAAAATTTGTTGAAAAATTAAAATTTTTTCTTTTCAAAATAATCAAAATTGCCTCATTCACAAAATCAACTTATAAATCAAGTTTAAATGTTCAAAATAGCAGCGGAAGAAATTATTATTACTCGCCAAAATAACAAGTTAAAGTATTCAACAACTGATAAAATGTTTGAGCATAAAAAAATGGCAAGTGCTGTAAATGAGGTCCTCGGGTGCCACTACTGCCGACCCAAGCTAGCTCACTGGTCCCCGCCCTCGGCCCCGACATCATCAGTACCTACAACAATCAAGTCTAGTGAGCCTAAAGACTCAACATGCATATATCGTAAATAACGAGTAAATAATATAGTAAAATTTGCATGGGACAAAAATATCATGTCATGAGGCATACTCGTAAAATAACTTGTCACGAGCAATTATAATACATGCATAACTGAACTGAAAATTGTAGAAAAAAAATGTTTGCTCCTTGGAGCCCTGTACTGAAATAACATGTAATAATTTTCTGTTGAGATCATGTTCTACGCAAGTGGTCCCTGAACTGAACTGACCGGTAACTGGCGACCAGATCGGTAACTGGCGACCGGATTTAGTAATGAACGTCTGATCAGACTAATGCCACAGTATACTAGGTGGTACATAACTGAACTGACCGGTAACTGGCGACCGGATTTAGTAATACTCCCATGACCGGTAACTGACGATCGGGTGAAGTAATAATCCCATGATAGTAAAGTGGCCACAAGCAATATCGCATAAATCTCAAAATGAATATTTTGCACGTGATATAATTAAATAACATAATTAAATATGACCAATTTCGATCTTCTTGCATTAAAATCATGTACTTGCGATATTTAAAAATACCTATATGGCTTGATTGAAGAGTGAAAGAAGATATAAACATGCCTTGGTTTGTTTTGACAGAAAACAAACGAAATAACGACGCGGCGCGGCGGAGACAGAGTGCTCTTCACTTTAACTTTTTCTCTCTTAATTCCTTTAAACCAAACATGCACCATAATTATTATAATAGCGTAAAAATTGTAAACGTGATGCATGAACATTTAAAAATTATCATGATTGTGCTCAGGACTCTGTCAGGACCAACATCTCACCCCAGGTGCAAAATGACCATTTTGCCCCTGGAAACCCAAAAATTACCATTTTGCCCCTAGGCATAAAATTCCATGTTTGTGACATTTTCTTAATTCCATTGACTCTAACATGTCCCAAATAATTATTTAAGCCTATAAGAATTTTCCCATATTTTATTTGGCTTAAATTGATGACTTTTAAATTAATCCTTAAATACAACATAATAATGCGTTTTAATTCCGAATTAAATCAAACCTTAGCATAAAATTCCCAAATTAAAAACTTGAACTTCTAATAATTATTTGAGCTTAAATATAATTTTCCATAATTTTACTAAACTTAAATCTAGGCGTTTCAATTAATTCTTTAATTAATGTTTCGTGCGGTGACTAAATCCCGGATAAATCCAAAACTCATTATTTTGATCCGAAGCTTACCGAACTCCTTAAAATGTCCCAAAACATTTTTAAAAGCATTTCTTAGACGTAAAATCGAGACAAAATTCATAACTTAACATATTCGTTTAAAAACTTGGACCGGGGTTCCGGTTTTAACCCGAATCGACCCAAAACTTAACCAAATTTCTCCCAACCTTTTTCCACACCTTATAAACATATTAACACCCTTAAAAACTTCAATACCAGCCCCTTAAACCCCTCGACCAGGCCCCTTAGGCTGCTGGAAATTTCTGTGCAAGACATCTTCAACCATAATTCAATAAACTTGCAAATTATCGATCCTAGCTAAAGACCACGAAGACCAGCACATAACCAACCATACTAGGACCAAGTTCAAACCCAAGAGACTCTCCTTGACCAAACCTAGCTGACATTACTGCCCCCCAAAACCCAGACCCGTGTGATCCTCACGAAGGCGCTCCGCAAGAGACCACTGAGTCACAACTCCACCTAGCTCTTCGAACGACTCCTAGACCTTGACCAGCTGCTCATGGTCCTCTCCCAACCCCGTCACGACCCAAGGGGGTCAGCTCCTTGTTGGAATCGAGCCATGCATTGCAGCACACCCCAAAACTTTAGATCTTGCCATACCGAACCACCCTACAACCAACACCGATCGGGTTATCGACCAAACCTTGACTCTAGCATCTTAACCTCATTATTCTCAACGTGAAAGTCCCCTAGCATGAAGATCGGCAGCCCCTTTACACAATGATGCAAGAAAACGTGAGATCCCAACAAAAGATTGCAAAAACACAACAAGAACTTGAGTAAAATGCATCCTCATGATAACCGAACCAAATCCTCATGCATTTACATAAATAACAACAATAATATGGTGTGAATGAAAATAAAACGAGGTACAAGCGTGCCTTGATGATTTATCTCGAAAACTTGAAGAATTTCGTGTCGGGGAGGCGCCGGAGGAGCGGAGAGTGAACCTTTCTTGAAAGAACAATGGACGAAAAATGTTGCTGCTGGTTTTCATGCCCAAAAAGGCTGCTGGAGAGTGGGTGGGTCGGCTGATAATAATAGAGTTAGGTTTAGGGTATTATTTAAATAGTAGATTACAAAATAATGGGCCCTAATTTAATAATTAAAAGTTTTAAAAGATAATTAAGCCCAAAAAGCTTAAAAGTAGGACTCATCAAATCCAAACACACTCCCGAAAAATATTTTGTGTTGGAAAGATTTTGAAAATATTAGCCGAACCTTCAAAAAATCCCCCGATTTGATAAAATTTACGTACCGATAAAATAAAATCATGCGGATAAAGAAAAATCTCATTTTTGAAAAATACTCTTAAAAACATCTTATATTAATTAAAAAAATTAATCATGTATTTAAAATAATTTTCCTGAAAATTCTCCGGTCTCCGATCCTCGTTCGGGCGTGAAATGCAACTTAAAAATCTTTAATGCATGAACTTTTAAAATTTCATGAAACAAATCCTATCATGCATGAATTATGCCTAAAATGCATAAAAATAATTAAACATAAATTAATGAAATAAACCTGCATTTAATGCTTTAAAAACAATTAAATAAAATACCAAAGAAGTTTAATAACTTGCATGCATGCCAACTTTTTAAAATATATTTACTAACATGCTAAATTACCACTTCTTAAATAAGTCTTTATTAACTTATCTCAATACTCCATCCTCAGTCCGGCCTCACTTAATTAACTAAAAAGATAACAATTAAACTACTGCGAAAAATGAATAAATTTAAAGAAAAGAATTTAAATACTCATACAATAAAAATCATTTTAATTTTGAATACTAGAATTAGGCATGGTTTATACGCAGTCTGATTTAACGGGTTCTACAACCCTTCCCCCCTTAAAAGAAATTTCGTCCCCGAAATTCGCTTATCCTTGATAAACAAAAAGTTTAGACTCTTAATTCTAGAATCCTAATAATCCACGCTTCCGATGCGCTACTCTGATAAGATAAATATTAAGCTGTCCTTACGTCTCCTCAATCCTAAATAAATTTGTCTACCAAAGTCCTCGTTTGTGAATCGCAACTTAAAACAACTTATGGTGACTTAGTTCTATTCAATTATAGCCCCAAATTTTGACTTATCCCGCAGTTTCTCATACTAGAGATGAATGTCCAAACTTATCGCACCTTACTTTTCTTATACTATACTTGTAATATTCATCGACTTATTATATTAGCATTTATGCAGTTCGACTTAATAAAGCTTTGTACCAAAATTTACTGATCGACTATTATTTTCAGTAGAACGCTTAAAGGTTACACCTTATTTCAACCTCATAGTAGTATTAGCCTAAAATCCTTGTATCGAATCTTTATCTTACGGCAGTAAACTTACGTAACTTATTATTTACAAGTGTATCCCGGGTGTGAAATCGTTGTAAATCTTAAACCTCGAATAACGTTAATCCATAAAACTCAATTATAAAACATCGACCTTCTACCTTAATAATAACACTTCTAGCATCAATTACTTGCTCAACTATCCTCTTCCTAATTACAATCTATCGAGGCCTAGGACTCTGAACTTCCTCAATAGAACAAGTGTCGCATTCTTATGTATCCTTAATGCTTACTTAATTCTAGCATATAAACTTAATAAGTTAGCCAATGGTAGCATTAGACTAACTTTAATAAATCAATTTTACTTATAACCCATAGAATTCTAGAATCTCCATATCAAAATTTTAGATTTCTTACTTGATAAAAATCATAATATTCATCCATTGATAACTTATATTGAACACAACAAATTCCCTTTTGTTTTTATTTCACCCAAAATTTCCGTATGAACAAATATCTCATAAATTTGAAATTCAAACTTACCTAATCCAAATAGCTTTGAATAAAATAATCCCAATTCTCATATTCGTTTAGTCCCAAGTTTGTTAACGTCTTCCAACATTTCTCAAGACAAGGTGTCAAGGCCCGTATTTCATATTCATAATTTTGCGGAATTATTAAAATTTTCTAAATAAATAAATAACTTGTCCAATTTATAAAATAAACATGTAAATAATTTTAACTTTAAAATAACAGCGGAAGTCAACATTGTATTTCAACGTCAATTTAAAAATAATCCAACATTTTAAAATCGAGTTTGAATGATAAAAGGTGCGTAAATTAAAGCATGAGGTCCTCGGGTTTACTACTGCTGCCCCAAGATCGCTCACTGGTCTCCGCCCGCGGTCTCGACCTCATCAATACCTACAATAATCAAGTCTAGTGAGTCTAAAGACTCAACATGTATATATCGTGAATAATAACAAGTAAATATATCATAAAATAGCATACAACGTAAAAATAGGGTATCGTAAAGCGTATGTGGAAAATCGTATCATGAATAATTATAACTACGTGCATATCTGAAAATCATACGTAAAAACTTTGCTCAATAGAGCTCTGTCATAATATATCATAATTTTTCGGTAGAGATAATGTTTCTAAGCAAGTGGCCCATAACATAACGTGAGCGCCGGACCAGACTAAACCACAGTATACTGGGCGGTAGAGATCAATCACAGCCCTAGGACTGGATGTCCGTACCCATACATAATCATAAACCGGTCGTTAGTCACCGGGTGGAGAGGTCCTCGGTTGCGTCTACCGATTTCCAAACCCATAAGCATAAGGTGGCCACAAGACACATAGCATATATCTCAAAAATAAACATTTTATATTTTTGTTCACGTAATATAATTATAACCTTATTTTTACCGGATGAGTTGAATCGCTCCCAGGCTTGCTGCGACTTAATTCTAATATGTGACACATGCAATAAATCCTAACTTGACAAAAACTTAACAATCGAACTAAAAACGAGACTATTAGGACAAACCACTTGATTTTTAATCATGGTATCGTACCAAACCGAACCAACATTAAACCGACGTTTAACCATGATTAAATTATCCCAAACATACTGAAAAATATGCATAATAACTGTAAAACACGAAAATGGGTGAAAGGAATCCAAAAACATAAAACACTCTTTCGAGAGTCATTTTGGCACCTTTCACCGTAAATTCTCGTACGACCTCTAAACTCGACCAAATCACAAACGGTCAAAAACACGACCTTCCTAACTCATTAAGGTACTGTCCAATCCAAGGATATGGGCTAAAATCCAACCAAGAACTCAAACAAGCACCAAAACCGTGACCCATTGTTGCTGTAAAAAAAACCAGAAATAGCAGCAGCCACTATTGTGCTTGTTTTGATCAATTTATGAAACTAATGGCCATTGGGCTTGAAACACCAACCAGAGACTCTTACTAACATCCTAAGGCATGGCTTGGACCATGGCTAAGGGATACAAGCCAACCACAACCCAAGCAAACACCTAGGACAATCACAGCTCAAAACCGAGAGAGCCACTTTCTATATAGTGTGATGTATTGCATCGTTTTGTTGTCTTATATCGTTCCAATGGCCATTTGAGCGACCATGGCTTGATCTAGACATGATGGAGTATTGTATAAACCATGGCTATGGGCTAGGAACCAATCATAATCCAAACAACATCCAAAAACCGAAACCTACTAACACAGGAAATGAAATTCGAAATATGCACTTGTGTGGTTGTTTAAAAATTCTGAGGGAACCATGACCCAAGCCTTGAAAGGACACTTTGGTCACGTCCTAGACATGATAAGGGAGTGTTCTAACCATGGCTACGGTCCTAGGACAGCCAAGATTCGAATACACACCTTAACCATTCAAAGAACCAAAACCGAGACTCACTTCTGCACTTAAGAAAGATTTTGCTGTCATTTCTGTATTTGTGAGGTTGTGGATGTAAAACAATGGACCAATAACACCCTAACACATTTTAAATTATGTCTAGAAGCAGCCTTGAGAGCCTGGAACCGAGCAACTCCCTGTAAGCAACAAAACACACCCAAACCGTGACATTGAAACCAAAGGATCCGAGAACTTTGTACAGAATTTTTTCTTTGTTTGAAAGTTGCTGTAATTTCGAGTTGTTGCTTGAATCATGCATATATATAATGATTTAAAATATCTATAGGACTTGATTGTAGAGAAACGAAACAATATATACATGCCTGAAATTTGTTTTGACAAAAACAAATCAACACGTCGAATACGACGCAACGAAGTCGGAGTTGGATCTTCTTTTCTTTCCTACTTTTCTGCTGCTGTTCTGTCACGATTCTAAGCTACTGTTTTTCTGATATTTTCGAATGTAATGGTGTGTGATTGCTAGATAATAGAGATGAGTATTATAGGAGGTGATAAAGGAGTCTTAATATCCATTAAGTTGGGGGTTACAAATCAAGGGTTGAAGGAATTTGAAATGCCTCTTCTTCTCTTATTTTATTGCTGCTGAGTCTCGGTTCTAAGCTGTTGGTTCTTTGATGATTTCGAAGGTAGGGTGTGTAGGAAATGTAGATAATGAAGATGAAGGTTCAAGGGGTGATAAATGGGTATTGAAGTGCATTAAGATGGAGGTTACAAGTGCAAGAATTGAATGGATGTTTGAAATGATTCTCATTCCCTTGCTTAGGCGATTATTTGCTACTACATGTGTTCGATATTGCTTAGATCTTGGTTTGAGGGAAATGATATGAATTATAGTATTTGAATTTACTACTACTTAGTGAATTACCAATGGGAAATGAATACACCATAAAATCTCATTATAGGTACTTTGAAAGGAAAAGTTACTACACCTTTGAATTGTATTGACCAAATTCCAACTTATTTTGAATTGTATTTTATGGTTTAAATTTGCATTTTAATTGTTTAAGATTTTAAACCTCCATTATATATATTTTAATGTATTCACAAATTAATTTAGTTTAGAATCTTGTTTAGAACCTTGCATGGCATACATGAATTCAAATTTAAATATTCAAATGCTATGTTTAATTTCTTGAATATATTATACCTAGATTAACTCATCCCCATATGTTTACATATTTTAATTTAAGCTTTAATTAAATATTAACCTAAAGAACTTATTTACCAACCTAGCTCTAATTAATTTATTAAATCACAAGGACATTCTTTTTCTTTAAATTAACTTATTCTTTGGCTTAAATTAAATTTAAGAATATTTTCTTATTATTAATCTTATTATTAATATTATTATTAATCTTACTCTAATATCCAAACTCCGTTCCGACCTCGCGTGTTTATCCTGAAAAGATAAAACTAAACATCTACCTTTAAAATAAATAATCATGATTTAAAATTATTAAAATAAATCAAACACTTCATATTTATATAAAATATTCATTTTTAATTTAAATAGTAGCAATTATGCATGGATTATATGTAATCTGATTTTCGGGTTCTACAACTCTCCCCCCCTTAAAAGAATTTCGTCCCCGAAATTAAAACTTACCGAATAACTCGGGATAATGACTCCTCATCTCTGGATCAGATTGCCACGTCGCTTCCTCCTTTGAATGATTGAGCCATTTGACTTTCACTAGCTTGACCATTTTGTTCCGAAGCTTTTTCTCCTGCCTGTCTAATATTTGCACTGGTCTTTCTTCATAATTCAGGTTCGGAGTGAGCTGCAACAGTTCAAAGTTCAAGACATGCGATGGATTCGCCATATACTTCCTCAGCATAGAGATATGAAACACGTTGTGTACTCCGGCCAGATTCGGCGGAAGAGCAACACGATAAGATAATGTCCCAACTATGTCGAGGATTTCAAATGGTCCAATGAATCTCGGACTGAGCTTTCCTTTCTTCCCGAACCGCATAACACTTTTCATCGGTGCTATCTTCACGAAAACATGGTCACCAACAGCAAACTCCAGATCTCTCCTCCTCTAATTTGCATAAATCTTCTGTCTACTCTGAGCAGTCCTCATCCTATCACGGATCTTGACTACTACATCAGTAGCCTGCTGCACAATCTCCGGACCCAATTCTGCTCTCTCCCCTACTTCATCCCAATGAATAGGCGATCTACACTTACGACCGTACAGTGCTTCATATGGAGCCATACCTATAGACGACTGAAAACTGTTGTTATAAGTAAACTCCACCAACGGTAACTTTGATTCCCAACTCCCGGAGAAATCGAGGACACATGCACGAAGAAGATCCTCCAAAATCTGGATAACTCTCTCAAACTGACCATCTGTCTGTGGGTGAAAAGTTGTGCTAAACAACAACTTCGTACCCATAGCTGAATGTAGACTCTTCCAAAATGATGAAGTAAATCTAGGATCTCGGTCAGACACTATAGAAACGAGAATACCATGAAGTCTGACGATCTCCCGGATGTATAACTCTGCATACTGGATCATAGAGAAAGTCGTCTTAATAGGCAAAAAATGGGCTGATTTCGTAAGACGATCAACAATCATCCATATAGTATTCGACCCTCTGACTGATTTCGGCAATCCAACAACGAAGTCCATGGTAACATTCTCTCACTTCCACTCGGGAATAGGAAGAGACTTGAGCATACCTCCTGGTCTCTGATGTTCCGCTTTCACTAGCTGACAGGTCAGACACTCGGATACAAATCGTCTGATATCCCTCTTCATTCCGGGCCACCAATATAATAACTGCAGATCTCTGTACATCTTCGTACTCCCCGGATGAATAGAGTACGACGACATATGGGCCTCAGATAAGATATCTGTTCGAATAGAATTGCTGCTAGGAACCCATATTCTGTCTCGATATCTCACAATACTGTCTCTAACTGTGTACAAGATACTGCCCTTGGCTTCATCTCTCTGTTTCCACTTATCCAACTGCTCGTCTGCTAACTGCCCACTGCGAATACAGTATAGAAGAGAAGACTGGATTATCAAAGTAGATAGATGAGGAACTCTACCTCGAGGATATGTCTCTAGACCAAACCTCTGCATCTCAAACTGAAGAGGTCTCGATACCACCAAATGAGCCATCCCTGCGACTTTCCTGCTCAACGCATCCGCAACTACATTAGCTTTGCCAGGATGATAGCTAATGTCACAGTCATAGTCCTTCACTAGCCCCAACCAACGCCTCTGTCGCATATTCAACTCTTTCTGTGTAAAGAAGTATTTGAGACTTTTGTGATCGGTAAAGATCTGGCACTTCTCTCCGTACAAATAATGTCTCCAAATCTTCAATGGAAATACTACGACCGCCGAATCTAGATCATGGGTAGGATAATTTTTCTCATTAATCTTCAACTGACGAGAAGCATATGCTATCACCTTCCCATGCTGGATCAATACTGCGCCTAACCCGAGTTTCGAAGCATCTGTATACAAAACAAAATCTCCGGGTCCTGACGGCATGGCCAACACTGGTGCTGAAATAAGAGCTTGCTTCAAGGCTTTCATAGCTGAACCGACTATAAAGATAGCCCCTGAAAGATTGGAATATCATGCTAAACCCAATAGTTTTACAAGGATTATGCTTATAGACATGTAAAGGTCAAAGTTCTTCTAATCTAAATTCTCATAAATAACACTGATTAGAACATGCAATCCTATCATAAATTTCTAAGTTCAAAATCTTAACCCAAAACATTAAACTTCAAATACAACTTAAAGATTTAGGGTACCTGTCATGAGGATCGTCTCCGGGTTAGTCTCTGCAGCATGGAGAGCAAAAACTCTGCCTTGGGTAGGTAGATTCTTCTGAGGGCAATTCTTCAAATGTGGTCAGTACTACCACATTCGTAACACTTTCCCGAACCATACATACAAGCCCCGGCATGACGGCGAGAACACTTGGCACAGACTGGGTACTCCACTGTCCTCGGGACTGCCCGTCCCTGTTGCTGCCCTCTGTTCCTGGGTGGACCGTGGAAAGGTCTCTTATTTTGATGCTGCTGCTGAGGAGGACGGTGTGGTACCTGAAATGGTCGTTTATCATTACGATCTCTCTCAATATCCTGCTGGTCCTGCTCTGCAGCTAGAGCTCTGGAAACGGCAACATCATAGTGTTGGGAACGAAATTCTGGCGTTTGACAAAAAGTGTGACCAACTGTTTCCAGCAACTGAATTGGACTGACTACTCATCAGTCAACTGATCACCTCAACTAAAGTCTACTCCATCGACAACTGATCTCTCAACTGTACACATCATCAGTTGAAAGCGACAACCGACAAATAGTACAGCCACCTGTGAACTGGTAGTGGCTCGCCGAATTTCAGAAATGAACAGTGTACTATTGTCAGGATATATCGACGTGGCAAATCAACGGGTAGAATATTCAAATATCTTTAATGTTACCGTTGAAAGGGAAGCCTATAAATAGTCGAAGGCAGCAGCTAAAGAATACTCTTGCATTCTCAGTTATCTTACTTGCTGTTACGCTGTAAAAATATCCGCTCACACCCAGAAATCAAGCTCACGATTATCAGTTATATCAGTAGTATTCAAGACTACGTTCTAGAGCTTTCATAGCACTTTGTAATCGTTTGATATATTTTCTAAGTTGTGCTAAGATCAGTTACGATCTGTTAGATGTTTTGTATACTAAGAGTTTCAGTATTGGCAAAGTGATAAGTCCAAACTGAAGTGTGTCAGTACATTATTTTGTATTTGATCAAAGTCTTTTAGTGAATATACTATCTTCGTGATAGAAGGGGTGACGTAGGAGTTATTCAAGTCTCCGAACATCCAGAAACAAATTGTGTCTTTATTACTTCCAGTTATCATTTTCAGTTAGATACTCTATCTCTCAGTCAGTTAGTTTTCCGCAACTGTTTAGTCAGTTTAACTGATTGTTATTGACCGACGGGATATATAGATTCAGTTTATAACATAACTGAAATCAGTTTGTCGAAGAATTTGAATAAATTGAGCAGTGTTTATTCAACCCCCCCCTTCTAAACACTCTTCACTCTATTCACCGATCCTTTCAAGTGGTATCAGAGCTTGTCATATCCTTTCAAAGATTATCTACACTGTAAGTGCTCACTATGTCTTCTTTCGACGATTGGAAGATCAGGATGCAGGCTCATCTGTCTGCACAGGATGATGACATGTGGTACGTTATAACTGACGAACCCATGAAGATCTTGAAAGAAAATACAGCTATTGCAATCACAGATGGGGCACCGAACCGTATTGAAAAGCCCAGAGATGAGTGGACTGCTGAAGTCAAGAGAAAAGCAAATCTGGATAATGTAGCAAAATACATACTGTACAAAACACTGGACAAAGTGACGTTCATTAAGATCAAGATGTGCAAGACGGCTAAAGAGATTTGGGAGAAACTAATCCAACTCTGCGAAGGCAATGAACAAACCAAACAGAACAAGCTATTTGTTGCAGTACAGAAGTTCGACAACATCAGAATGAAGGTTGGAGAAACAATGCATGAATATGATGAAAGAACCAGCTGCATCATAAATGAACTGAATGCACTTGGAAAAGTGTATACCAATAAGGAAGTGGCATTAATGGTTATCAGAGGTCTTCCCAAAGAATGGGATGTAAAAACCATGGCTATGAGGGAGTCTAAAGATCTGAACAAAGTGGAACTCCATGATCTATTCGCTGACCTAAAAGCATATGAGTTTGAACTGCAAACTCGAGAAGGAGAACCATCTACCCCAGCAGCAACTACTGCTTTAGCTGCTGTAAGATCAGAACCAACTGGTTCAGTTGAGAAAGGCGCAGATCAACTAAGCAATGACGCATTGTCATTATTCATCAGGAAATTCGGAAGATTCATGAGGAAAAATCAAGGAAACTTTCAGAAGCAATACCAAAGAAATAATTCTAGAGAAGAGTCCAATGCATGCTACAACTGTGGCAAACCTGGTCATTTTATTGCTGACTGTCCCAAACCTAAGAAGGACAGTCAAGTGTCAACTGAAAGAAAGAAGAAAGTGTATGAGCATAAGAGGAGATCTAAGGATGATAAGAAGCCTTATAGAAAGAAGCATGAGGTACTCCTGGCTGAGGATAGCAAAGCCAAGTGGGCAGAGACTGATAGCGAAGAGTCAGAACCAGAAACCTCTTGCAGCTCTAGTGAAGATGAGGAAGAAGTAAAGTGCTTAATGGCTGATGACACAGACGATCAGTCAAGCAGCCAACAGGTATTTGACTTCAGCTCAACTGATTTCACAAGGGAAGAACTTATTACAACTCTTCATGACATGGTTAGTGAATATCAAAAGCTTGCCTCATCATTTGAAAAGGCTAGAGTAGAGCAAAATGATCCTATTGACAACAAGACAACAACTGATATATCAGTTGAAATGTTGAGTCTAAAAAAGGAGATTGCCGAACTCAATACTGAAAAGAGCAAGAATCAATTAATGATTCAAAAGTTGATGCTTGAAAATTCAAAGCAAACTGAGCTCATTCAAGCTTGGAATAAATCATCCGTTGCATTGACTGAGATACAGAACTCTCAGAAATCATTTACTGATAAAACTGGATTAGGGTTCAGTAACCAGGATGAAATACCTTCCAAAGATATTCAACCAAAACTGAATATGGACAAAGGAAAATATATTCACTTTGTCAAATCAGTTATGGTACAAGAACAAGCAGAGCCAAGTAAACTGATTGAACAGGCGACTCATAATATGAGCAAGGGCAAAAGATGTGATATTGGTTATAGCCCAAAAGCCGTGACTGACTCACGAAGTCAGCTACCAAAATTTTTCAGCAAAAACTATTCAAGAAGCTATTCCAACTACTATAACAGCAAGCCAGTTCAGAAAAGATACTGGCTGAACAATCAGTCGAAAAATGGCAAATCACATATTGTATCCCCTGCACACCATACACCACACACAGACAGACCGGGAAAGACAATTTGGAATACAGCAACTGGACGGTCAGTCAGACTGATCCAAGTTTGGATTCCTAAAGGACTAATCAACTTTGGATCCAAATAGAAAAAGGGTACCACAATCTTATTTTGTGTTTGACTGCAGGTAACAGGTACAAGCACTGGATCTATATGGTATTTGGACAGTGGATGTTCACGACACATGACAGGAGATTCAAATGTATTATCTCAACTGACCAAGTACACTGGACCAAACATCAGCTTTGGAGATAACTCTAAAGGTAAAACTGTGGGTAAGGGTAAGCTTATCCATGGTAACTTCATCATTAATTATATTTTATTAGTTGAGAATCTCAAGTATAATCTGATCAGTATCAGTCAGTTATGCGATAGTGGATTCTCAGTTCAGTTTGACAAACATTCTTGTTTAGTCAGAAACTCAACTGAAGAGATCATCCTAACTGGAAAAAGGTGTGAAAACACTTACAAAGTCAGTTGGAATGATCAACCTTATGCACCAGTATGTTTTATTGCTTCAAAATCTTCTAAAAACTGGTTGTGGCATAAGAGATTGAACCACCTCAACTTCAAATCTATTGCTTATTTGAGTAACCACGATCTTGTTACTGGATTTCCCAAAATAGATTTTATCAAAGACAAAATTTTCTCAGCATGTCAGTTTGGTAAGCAAATCAAATCCTCTTTTAAGAACAAGGGTTGTAAATCTTCCTCTCGATGCTTAGAACTGCTACACATGGATCTATTTTGTCATATACCAGTCATGAGCTTAGGGAGAATGAAATACACCTTGGTGGTTGTAGACGATTTTTCAAGATTCACTTGGGTTATATTTCTCAAGTCCAAAGACCAAACTGCTGCTCAACTGATTAAGCTTTTCAAAAGATTATTAAATGAAAAATCAGTTGGAATTGATAGAATCAGATCTGATCGAGGAACTGAATTCATCAATCAAACTCTTTCAAATTATTTAGAGAATACAGGAATCAAGCATGAGCTCTCAGCAGCCAGACCTCCTCAGCAAAATGGTGTAGCTGAAAGGAGAAATCGGACCCTTAAAGAAACTGCTAGAACGATGCTTGATGATTCTTCTATCTCTCAAAGGTTTTGGGCAGAGGCAGTGAACACTCCGTGTTATACTCAAAACAGATCAATGATTAATAAGGATCATATGAAAACACCTTATGAGATCTGGCATGGAAAGAAAAGTGTGGTTTCTTACTTCAAAATATTCGGCTGCAGATGTTTTATACTTGTCAATGGTAAAACCCATTTAACAGCTTTTGACGCTAAATCTGCAGAGGGAATATTTCTTGGGTATTCTTCAGTTAGTAAAGCTTATAGAGTCTTCAACAAAAATACCTTGAATGTTGAGGAATCTATTCATGTTGTGTTTGATGAATCTACACTAACGTTTAAGCCAACTGATACAGTTGAGCTAGTTGATAGATTTACAGATATAAGCTTGGATGATGATGAAGAAGATACTCATCTAAATGATAATAATCTCCAATCACCTGAACCTGAAATATTGGATCAATCAGCTGAGTTGGAAGCAAATCCTGACATTCAGTTAGTGGAGCACACAAACGAGAATCAGCTGCAAACTGAACTAGCTCCAACTGAAACTGAAGATATTCAATTACCTACTGAGGATATTGCTATTACAGAAGAAACAAATGCTGAACTCAGATGGAAGAAATCACATCCTCCAGAACTGGTGATAGGTAATCCATCTGATCCGGTAAGAACAAGAAATCAAATGCTTAACTTGTTTATTCATTCACCTTTTGTATCTCAACTGGAACCAAAGAAGACTGATGAAGCTCTTGCTGATCCTAACTGGATAAATGCAATGCAAAAAGAGCTAAATCAATTTACCCATAACAATGTCTGGAACCTAGTTCCAAGATCAATTTCTAAAACTGTGATAGGTACAAAGTGGGTATACAGGAATAAGCTGAACGAAGATGGTTCAGTTGTGCGCAACAAAGCAAGGCTGGTAGCACAAGGTTATAGGCAGGAAGAAGGGATTGATTACGACGAGACATATGCACCAGTTACAAGACTGGAGGCAATCAGAATATTCCTTGCCTATGCCTCTTTCAAAAATTTCAAAGTCTTTCAAATGGACGTAAAGAGTGCATTTCTGAACGGCCAGTTGCAGGAAGAATTTTACGTTGAACAACCTCCAGGTTTTGTAAATCATCACCTTCCTGATCATGTCTATCATTTGAACAAAGCTTTATACGGTCTCAAACAAGCTCCAAGAGCGTGGTATGAAACTCTTTCAAAATTTCTAACTGACCATGACTTTTCTGTCGGATCAGTTGACAAAACATTGTTCAAATTCTCCAAGAATGATCATATTTTACTTGTTCAGATTTATGTTGACGATATTATTTTTGGGTCAACTAACCCCAAACTATGCAAGAAGTTTTCCAAGTTAATGCAGGAAAAATTCGAGATGAGCATGATGGGTGAGCTGACATTCTTCCTTGGTCTTCAAGTGAAACAACTGGATTCAGGAACATTTATCAGTCAAACCAAGTACACAAAGGAATTGCTGAAGAAATTCGGCATGGAATCATGTTCAGCTGCTAGCACCCCCATGAGCTCATCAGCTAAATTAGACACTGATCAAGGGGGAATATCAGTTGAGACGACACTCTACAGAGGTTTAATAGGTTTATTATTGTACCTAACTGCTAGTCGTCCTGATATTGTGTTTGTTGTATGCATGTGTGCAAGATTCCAAGCTAATCCTAAGCAGTCACATTTCTCTGCTGCCAAACGTATCTTGAAATATCTTAAAGGCACGCAAAATGTTGGTTTATGGTATTCTACAGACTCATCTTTCAGTTTAGTTGGCTATTCAGATGCAGACTATGCAGGATGCAAGCTTGATCGAAAAAGCACAAGTGGATCTTGTCAGTTTCTAGGAGACAGACTGATCTCTTGGTTCAGTAAGAAGCAAACATCCATAGCAACTTCCACAACTGAAGCATAATATCTTGCTACTGGAAGCTGCTGTGCCCAACTGCTCTGGATTCAGCAACAACTAAAAGATTATGGTGTTGATGCAAAAGAATCGCCAATATTCTGTGACAACACGAGTACAATCGCTATTACGTATAATCCAGTTCTTCACTCCAGGACTAAGCATATAGATGTCAGACATCACTTCATCAAAGATCATGCTTTAAAGAAGAACATCAGATTGGAATACGTATCAACTGAACAGCAAGCTGCTGACATCTTCACCAAACCACTGGCTGAGACTAAGTTTTCTCACTTTCGCAATATACTTGGATTAATTGATTTATCTTAATTAATGATTATTGCTCGTAATTTGTTGTTAAGCTTTATTGCTGTCTTACTGAATATTTAAGTGAGTTGCTTATTCTTATGAGTTCTTAACTGATGTCAGTTAGTGTTTTTGTCGTTCTTGTGCTTATAACTTATACAGATCATTGCAGGCAGAAATAAAAGAACAACGACGATAAAACATAATAAATATTTTATTGAGGAGGAGAAGAGGAGCCGGTTACAATTTCATATTCTTCCTCCACAGCAATTATCCACAAACTCATCCATGCAGCTAGTGCTGAGGAAGAGGTTTTGCAGAAATTGTGGGAGGCAGCGATGCGGCGGAGGATCTCCAGCTCCTTCAGAAGAAAGAGCTTGTAGAGATGACCTTCTTTAAAAAGGTCCACCCCCGCAGGAACCTCTAGGAGCTCCCGCACCTCTCGGAGTTGGGCCATCAGCCTAAAAGTGGAGACCCGCCCAGAGTAATACAGGAACTCCAGTTCCTGCATCTCCTCCCAGTAAGGGAGGCTAGCGTAGAAGACTTCATCCTCTATGGACTGTTTCCTGGCCTGCAGTGTAAACTGAGCGTCGCTTGAGCTTCCAGCTTCTGCCATTCTCCTTATCTTTGGAACTTACTTGCTGAGATAGTTTTGGCTAACCCCCTCACTCTTATTTATAGGCCAAGAAGAGAGAAACGAAAGGACACTTCTCTCTGTGACGTTTGCTCTGCCGAGCACCATACTCATCATTAATCATTACTGTCTATTGCCTTCATTTTGCGTTAATGCATTTATTAAGGGGGAATAATGGTTCAAGAGGTTAACTGAGAAGACAATTGTTAGTGAACTCTCGACTGAAAGAACCCAGTCTTATCAACTGATCTATCAGTCGAATTTTCCACTAATCTTCTCATATAAGTTAACTAATTAAACCAATTATATTCCAAATCAAATGACGTGACTGTCTGCTAAACTAATGATGAATTTTGATTTATGACGTGGATTCATTTTAACCACTCAAATTGTACACACGATTATAGCACACGTACACACTTTGCCTCTTTCAAAAATTTCTATGGACTGACACGTGTCCAGAATTTGAATGGTCACGTACATATGTACTATTACCCGCTTCATTTCAGTTTTAATTTTCGACTACTTCAAATTTTTGAGAGCAAGAACCCAGTCTTATCAACTGATCTATCAGTCGAATTTTCCACTAATCTTCTCATATAAGTTAACTAATTAAACCAATTATATTCCAAATCAAATGACGTGACTGACTGCTAAACTAATGATGAATTTTGATTTATGACGTGGATTCATTTTAACCACTCAAATTGTACACACGATTATAGCACACGTACAAACTTTGCCTCTTTCAAAACTTTCTATGGACTGACACGTGTCCAGAATTTGAATGGTCACGTACATATGTACTATTACCCGCTTCATTTCAGTTTTACTTTTCGACTACTTCAAATTTTTGAGAGCAAGAACTACCTCACCCTTCGAATTTTCTTTCAGGAAATTTATCAGTTATCAATGGCAACTCAAATTCCCGCTTTTATGCTAAATGCTATGGCCATCAACTTTGGATCTATCTTATCTTTCGGCGATGCTGAAGTCAAGAAAGTATTTCAGAAGCTTGAAGTTGTTGGATTAAGAACATTTTTAGGACAATCTTCTCAGGACATTTATCCCAAAGAACTTCAGGATTTCTACTCTATTGGCATGATTGATTCTGAGAGAAATATCAATTCTACTATCAATGGTCAGTTGCTGATCATCTCTGAAGATTCTCTTGGTGAATTATTTTCTTTACCTTCTGATGGTATGTCACAACTTTCGGATGTTAAAGCATCTGATATTGAGGAAATGCAAACCCTTCTCTCTGCTGATGGACAGAAGATTAAAGTTTCAGATCCTAAAAAGGAACTTAAGCATGAAGTTCAATTGCTGGCTGATGTAATTGCTAAAGGGCTTTTGGCAAAAGCTGGATCATTTGCAGCCCTAACATTGGAGAAATTTCAGGCCATTACTGTTATTATGGCTGATCGCAAAATTAACTAGAAGCATCTCATATTTAATGTTTTGAAGAATATGTTTCTGTCTTCTAAACAATCCAAGGGTTTTGCCGTTCAAATAAGCTATCTGCTGAAAGCAAAAGGTTTAGTGGCTGATGACTCTGAGAGGACATCGAAATTTAAGGTGTTCAATGCAAAGAACACGATGCCAATCAAATCCAAAATGGACAAAACTCCTACTCAGTTTGTGCGAATCAAACAGGAAATTGGGACTCAGTTAGCTGCTCCCAAATCAGTCAAGAAAGCCAAAACGTTGGCTCAACTGAAGGTTGCCAAAAGGAAATTGGTTTTGAGTAAATCAGAGTCAGAGAAGACTCCATCTCCTCAAATAGTGAAGAAGCCAAGAACTCAAAGGGTTAAAACAACTTCTGAGGTATCCATTCCTACTGATGCTATGATTTCCTTAACTGATCAACAGCCTATAGAAGCAGTTCCACTGCAGATTATTCCACAAGTTGCTTTAGTTGATACCAAAAAGGAATCAGTTAGGACTAAAGCTCTTGTTACTCAAATATCTCGACCAATTGGTGTAGCACCTGCCAGAACCAAAGGCATAAAGTTTGTAGAGCAGGTGGAATCAACTCGAACAGGACTAGAAATTCCTCATATCATGAGTACTGATAAAGGGAAAGGGAAATTGATTGTAGAGCCCAGACCCTCCAACCCAATTCAGACTCATATTGATCTTGTATGGGCAAAAGTGAACAGTTTTGTTGCTTCAAAGACTAAGTCCTACGATGCTTGGGTAACCTATCGTACTGAGGTTTTTGCCAAGCAACTGAAGAAGAAGTCTGAGCTGAGCAAATTCATCAAGCTGGAGGCCTTTGTTCTCCGAACTGTCAAAGCTGCCTCTATTGCTCAAGTCATGGAGAGGAAAAGTTATTTCTTTGATCAGATGAGAGCGAAGAAGTTGGCTCAAATTGTTGCTAAGCTAAAAAACAACTACTTGCCAACTGGCCCTACTGCATATGCTGATCAAGCTGTAATTACTCAGCTTGACACTGATCTTATAGGGCTACTTTCTCGAATCAAATTTTGGGAATTGAATCAAGAATTGGTTATCTACCAAGGAGATTCAGATGATGACGATGAGGAACTAGTTGAAGAAGCATCCTCTGACAAATCAGAACCATCATCAGCTTTAGTTCTTGTTCCAACTGAAGAACCAATATCTGATAAACCTCTTTCACCGCCTGTTGAACAACAACTGTATACTGAAGCTGAGCTTTCTTTCGCTCATTTTGATGAATTAATTCAAGCTGTGGTGGAGGAATCCCACATTAGTGAACCCGTTTCTAACAAAGTTGATCACTCTGCTGATCACACCATTCCAGAGGTCACTATTCCTTCAGACGAAATTATTCCACCAGATCAGTCTGCTGATCAGGTCATACCAACTGATGTGCCAGATGACTCAATCGATCATTCCTTAGAGGCATCAGTTCAGGTTATGTCACCATCGACTGGACAGAATCCTTCCTCACCACCTCGGGATCAAGCTGAAATCCCTGCTGCTGATATTTCAGTTCGAAATGTTACTGAAACAATTTCCACTGATCAAGCCTTGATCGTTTCTGAACTTACTACAAGTGAACCAAGCACTTCTCGACAATCCAATCCTCCATCTTCAGCAAATTTTGATCTCATTTTTGAAGAAGTCCAACATATGCAGGACAGTATGAGTCAAATAATTACTGCCATTTCCAAGATTCAAAATACGCAACTTTCGCACAGTCTAAAGTTGGACGATAATCAGGAGTCCTTGAAAAGACTGAAGGATATCCAATCTGCTGTTACCGCTCTTTCTTTTGCAGTTGGTGATATTCAGAAAAATAGAGGTATCATGTCCAGTCTGACTGTCACTCAAGAATTAATTACCAAACGCGTCAACAGTGTGGAGTCGCTTGTGTCTCGGAAAATTGAACTACTGCAAGTCACAATGTCTACTGCTATTGAAAGTATGTCATCCTTTGTCACGATCCTTTCTTCTGACGTTCGCAAGCTATCTGACAAGGTGGAGCAGTTTGACAAAAAGGGGGAAGAGAACAGATCTTAGGACAGCAGAAGAAACAATAAGAGCAGTATCTATTGTATTCAGTTGATTATGAGAATTCAGTTGATTATTCGACATTTTATTTTATCTACTGAGAATTCTATCTAGTGTCTCTTTCTATTGTTTTGTCAAACACCATAAAGGGGGAAATTGTTGGAACGAAATTCCGGCGTTTGACAAAAAGTGTGACCAACTATTTCCAGCAACTGAATTGGACTAACTGCTCATCAGTCAACTGATCACCTCAACTAAAGTCTACTCCATCGACAACTGATCTCTCAACTGTACACATCATCAGTTGAAAGCGACAACCGATAAATAGTACAGCCACCTGTGAACTGGTAGTGGCTCGCCGAATTTCAGAAATGAACAGTGTACTATTGTCAGGATATATCGACGTGGCAAATCAACGGGTAGAATATTCAAATATCTTTAATGTTACCGTTGAAAGGGAAGCCTATAAATAGTCGAAGGCAGCAGCTAAAGAATACTCTTGCATTCTCAGTTATCTTACTTGCTGTTACGCTGTAAAAATATCCGCTCACACCCAGAAATCAAGCTCACGATTATCAGTTATATCAGTAGTATTCAAGACTACGGATATGTGTCGTTTTTACGTGTTTTATCGCATTAGTCTGTGTGTGTTTTGCATTGTGCATCGTTTATTTCAATCACATTCTGTTCATTTTAGAGTAAATATTTGCATTTTATTATATCTCACTCGGGCATGATGAATTTGCAGGAAAAGTGACCGAAAAGCCGAATATGGAGCAAAGTGCGAACCGAAGCAAAAAGGGAGCAGAAAAGGCGGCGCTCGGGCGGTGAAATTGTACCTCCCGAGCGCGAAAGATGAAAGGCCGAGGAATTCGACAGAAAGGTCGGCGCTCGGGCGGTAATTTTCTACCGCCCGAGCGCGGGAGATGCCTTACAAAAGCCTCTCTACAGAAGGGTCGGCGCTCGAGCGGTAGTTTTCTACCGCCCGAGCGCGAATGCTGCACTTCCCAAGGAGATTCACAGAAGGTGTGGCGCTCGAGCGGTAATTTTCTACCGCCCGAGCGCCACCTATTTTTGGCAAGATTTCATGCTCGATTTCTTACCTTAGTTGAGAGGATGGTTGGAATGGAAAGGGCTGTGAGACGTTTTTGGTCGACATTCAGAGATATTCAGAGAGGATTCTTCAGCCGTCATCGAGTTTTGAGAGCACTTTTGCGCTTGGATTGAAGATTTTAAGATTCCGAGCACCGTTCTTCGCAGATTTCGTCTCGCCTAGTATTTCTAATCTAGTTCTTTCATTTTAAACATTGTTGCATTTATTTTTGCTATGAATTCTAGTAGCTAACTTTATTATTTGTTGGGATTAAAGGGGATCCTACCCCGAACGTTGAATTGAGTTAATTTATATTTCGATTGTGCGTTATTCTTGATTTTACTATTGTTTTACCGTGTCATTAAAGCGTAGCTAACTTTAACGACGTTTTCATATCACGAGTGAGTTCGAGAGAATAACGAGTGATAGGATCGAGTAGTATAATTCGCGGATCTACAATTTACATAGATATATGAAATTGGATACGTGCCGATAATCATAGTCCTAAGGGTCGAAAATTAGGAGATTTCATAGATCGAAATGCAATTCACTCTTGATAAATAATTAAAGACATTTAATTACTTCATTGAGTCGAATTAGTTTGACATAGCTCGAGAGAGAGTGTTCACTAGAATAGGAAATCCTGTCGGAAACGTAGATCACGATCGAACGAATTAATTAATTAACGAGGGGTAGGTGAACCGAGATTCCCAAAAAATCCATTTCTCATTGAATTTCAACTCAACATTTTAGATATAAATTCTCACTCATTGCTTGTTGAATCATTTTAATTGCATATTTATTTGAGTATAGTAGAAATAATCACACAAATCAATTTTCGTTGCTAAATGTTAAATAACTGAAAATAATAATTGTTAAACACAGTCTTCAGCGGAACGATACTCGTACTCACGTACACTATATTATAACTTGACGTCGTGCACTTGCGATCAATTTTTGAGCATACAAAATAATATTTTATTGGGGATTTCACTATGCAAGTTTTGCTCGATCAAGTTTTTGGCGCCATTGTCGGGGACTGTTAATCTACAATTTTATTTTTAGTTATTTTCTTTAGCATTAATTTATTTCTCTTGAGATAACACTTCACATTTTATTTCAGATATCCCTTCCAGTGCATGCCAAAGTCACTTGACGTGGAGCTTGAATTCGATCCTGAAATTGAAAGAACCTTCCGCAAGAGGAGACAACAGCAGAGGCTTAAAGAACTGATGGAGAGACAAGGGCCAGAACGTGAGGAGGAACAGCGTGAGGATAGAAAAATCGAGATTCCACGCCGCATACCGATGCTGGAGTATGCCCAACCTTCTTTGGAGGGTGCACGCCCTAGCATTGTGAGACCTATCGTGCGGGCGAATCATTTTGAAATCAATCCAGCCATAATCCAGATGATTCAGAACACAGTCCAATTCGGAGGAACTGCAGTGGATGATCCAAACACGCACATCGCGGATTTTCTTGAAATCTGCGATACCTTTAAATTTACTGGAGTTTCTGATGATGCTGTTAGGTTGCGTTTATTTCCTTTCTCCCTACGTATTAAAGCTAAAGCGTGGTTAAATTGTTTGCCTGTAGGTTCGATCGCTACATGGGAGGACATGGCGAAAGCATTTCTCATCAAATACTTCCCTCCCTCCAAAACCATGAAGCTGCGGGCAGACATTACAACATTCGCTCAATTTGATCAAGAATCTTTATATGAGGCATGGGAACGCTTCAAGGACCTACTAAGAAGATGCCCACATCACGAGTTACCACTTGGGTTAGTCGTTCAAACTTTTTATTACGGTTTGCTTACTCCTAACCGTACGATGATAGATGCTGCTGCGTGTGGGAACCTGTTGAGGAAGACTGCGGAAGAAGGACATGAGTTGTTGGAGGAGATGGCTGCTAGCAGTTATCATCCTCAATCTGACAGGAACAACCAGCGGAGAAGTGCAGGAGTGCACCAGGTAACTGATTTTTCTGCTATTACTGCACAACTTGATGCTTTAAACAGGAAAATAGACGGCTTGAATGTGGGTGGCACGGCGATGCGTCTCCAAGAGTTATTCTGTGAAAAGTGTGGATGGGAACACTATGCGAAGGACTGTCAAGACGACAATCCATTCTATGTGCAAAATGAGGCACCAGTGAACCAAGTGGGAGTCCAAAACCGCCCAAGGCATGACCCTTACTCGAACACATACAATCCTGGGTGGAGGCAACATCCTAACTTCTCATGGAGCGGTCAAAACAGTCAGAATAGACCGCAAAGAGGACAACAATATGGCAAAAAACCGATGTATAGATCAGACCCTCCTAGAGAAGAAAAGTCCAACTTGGAGCAAATGATGTCTAAGTTTATTTCATCCACTGAAACTAGACTTCAAAATCAGGATGCATCGATTAAAGGACTTGAGAATCAGATTGGTCAATTAGCGAAGATGATAGCGAGTAGAGAGAAAGGCACCTTGCCAAGTAACACAGAGACTAATCCAAAAGAGCAAGTGAAGGCCATCGAGTTGAAGAGTGGGAATGTTTTGGAGTCGAAGGAAAAAGAGAAAACTCAAAAAGAGGATGAGAAAACTGCGACATCTAAAGGTAAGTCCTCTAACTCTACATTAGCACCCACTGCACAACCAAAAATTGTTATTCCTCCACCCTTCCCTGCAGCATTGAAAAAAGCAAAACTAGATGCACAATTCGGTAAGTTCCTTGAGGTGTTTAAAAAGTTGCATATCAATATTCCCTTTGCCGATGCTCTAATGCAAATGCCTAGTTATGCTAAATTTTTGAAGGATATTTTAGCAAATAAGAGGAAGTTAGAGGGTCACATGACAGTGAACTTGACTGAAAATTGCTCCGCTTTGGTGCAAAACAAAATCCCACCGAAGCTAAAAGACCCAGGGAGTTTCTCTATTCCTTGCATGATTGGTGATGTTGTTTTTCATAAAGCACTATGTGATCTTGGTGCAAGTATTAATCTGATGCTATTGTCTGTGTTTAGGAAACTTGAGTTGGGAGAGCCAAAACCGACAAGGATGTCATTGCAACTGGCTGACAGATCTGTCAAGGACCCCCGCGGAGTGATTGAGGATGTGCTAGTGAAAGTGGACAACTTCATTTTTCCTGCGGATTTCATGGTGCTCGACATGGAGGAGGATACAGAGATGCCTCTCATTTTGAGGAGACCATTCCTTGCGACTAGCAAGACATTGATTGATGTACAAGAAGGGAAGTTGAGATTGCGAGTGGGCGAGGAGGAGATTACTTTTGATGTCTTTAATGCACTTAAGCACACACTGCATTTTGATAGTTGTTATAGAATTGATCCTTTTGATGCCTTTGTGTCTAACTATGTGCAGGATGCTTTGAGAGATCCTTTGGAGGCTGCTATTACTACTGAATTGGGAGAAGATGATTTGGACGACAACCAGGCTGCAATAGTGGCATACTTGAATGCCAACCATCCATGGAGAAGGCCAATGAGGATGATGTTAGAAGATTTGGGAGATCGAAAAGACTTGATCCCACAGAAATCAAGCCTGGAGGAGCCTCCAACGCTCAAGCTGAAGCCACTGCCTCCACACCTAAAGTATGTATACCTAGGTGAGCATAACACTTTACCTGTCATTATTTCTGCTGCTTTGACAGAGGTGATGGAGGACAAACTGTTGAAAGTCTTGAAAGCACACAAGGGTACGTTCGCGTGGAAGGTGGCGGATATCAAAGGGATCAATCCATCAGTCTGTATGCACAAAATCTTGATGGAAGACAAGTACTCACCTCTTGTGCAACCTCAAAGAAGATTAAATCCAAAGATGCAAGAGGTAGTGAAAGCTGAAACGATTAAGCTACTCGATGCAGGTATTATCTATCCCATATCTGATAGTGCATGGGTAAGTCCGGTTCAGTGTGTGCCAAAAAAGGGTGGAATTACTGTGATTACAAATGATAAAAATGAACTGATACCCACCAGGACTGTTACGGGATGGCGTGTGTGCATTGATTATAGGAAATTGAATGATGCCACCCGAAAAGACCACTTTCCCCTTCCCTTTATTGATCAAATGCTTGAGAGGTTAGCAGGGTCATGAGTTTTATTGTTTTCTTGATGGGTATTCGGGGTATAATCAAATCACCATTGGACCTGAGGACCAAGAGAAAACCACTTTCACTTGTCCTTATGGAACTTTCGCTTTTCGCCGCATGCCGTTTGGTCTTTGTAATGCCCCTGCCACATTTCAACGTTGCATGACCGCTATATTCCATGATATGATAGAAACTTTTCTTGAAATTTTTATGGATGACTTCTCTATTTTCGGCCCTTCTTTTGATGACTGTTTGCAGAACTTGAGGGTGGTGTTAGTGAGATGTGAGGAGACAAATTTGGTGCTAAATTGGGAAAAGTGCCACTTCATGGTACAAGAGGGAATTGTCCTTGGGCACAAGATCTCAGAGCACGGAATAGAGGTGGATAAGGCGAAAGTTGAGGTCATCAAGAACTTGCCACCTCCGGCGTCCATAAAAGGAGTTAGAAGTTTTCTAGGCCACGCCGGTTTTTATCGGCGTTTTATAAAAGATTTTTCAAAAATTGCCAAACCTCTATCTTCCCTACTTATGAAAGATATGCCATTTGATTTCAATTCTGACTGTTTGCAGAAATATGAGAAGTTGAAGGAGCGCTTGGTGACGGCTCCTGTCTTGGTAGCACCGGATTGAGATCTACCTTTCGAGATCATGTGCGACGCCAGTGACACTGCAGTGGGGGCCGTACTTGGCCAGCGGCGAAACAAGGTATTTCACACAATTTACTATGCAAGTAAGACCTTAGATGAGGCTCAATTGAATTATGCGACAACTGAAAAGGAATTACTTGCAGTAGTATTCGCACTTGACAAATTTCATGCATATCTTGTTTTGTCCAAAGTAATTGTATTCACTGATCATTCTGCCCTTAAATACTTACTTGCTAAAAAAGATGCAAGGCCACGTTTACTTTGGTGGATCTTATTGCTACAAGAGTTTGATCTAGAAATAAGAGATAAGAAGGGTGTAGAGAACGTTGTGGCGGATCACTTGTCTAGATTAGAAATTATTTGTGATGATTCTGTTGATCATGCTATCAATGATTGGTTCCCTGATGAGCAACTCTTTGAGGTGAGAAATTGTCCATGGTATGTAAATTTCGCTAACTTTCTTGTCACAGGCACCCCTCCACCAAACCTATCGTTTCACCAACGAAAGAAATTATTTTCTGACGTGAAATACTATTTTTGGGAGGAACCGTTTTTGTTCAAAATTTGTGCAGATGCCATGATAAGACGGTGTGTTGCGGAGGAAGAGTTTGATCAGATTCTCAACCATTGCCATGACCGTGAGGTAGGTGGTCATTTCGGACCAATAAGGACGGCATCAAGGTACTTGAATGTGGCTTTTATTGGCCAACTCTCTTTAAAGATGCTCGTTCTTATGCGCTACATTGTGATAAATGCCAGCGGACAGGTAACATCTCTAACCGTCACGAAATTCCTTTAAATAATATCATTGAGTGTGAGGTTTTTGATGTGTGGGGGATAGACTTTATGGGACCGTTTCCTAGTTCTTTCACGAAAAAATACATTTTGGTTGCGGTGGATTATGTGTCTAAGTGGGTAGAAGCGGAAGCGTATGCCACTAATGATGCTCAAGTGGTCCTAAAATTTTTAAAGAAAAACATTTTTAATCGATTTGGGACACCACGAGCAATCATTAGTGATGGTGGCACACATTTTTGCAACAAACTATTTGAAAAACTTTTGAGCAAATATGGTGTCACACATAAGATATCTACCCCTTATCATCCCCAGACGAGTGGTCAAGTGGAAGTGTCTAACCGAGAAATTAAGCGGATTTTGGAGAAGGTGGTAGGTGTCAATAGGAAAGATTGGTCGGTGAGGTTAGACTATGCTCTTTGGGCATATAGGACTGCTTTTAAAACACCTATAGGCACTACACCATATAGGATTTTGTTTGGTAAAGCATGTCATCTACCTGTAGAGTTAGAGCATCGGGCATATTGGGCAACAAAAGCACTAAACTTTAACTTTGCTGATGCAGGTGAACGACGTTTGCTTCAACTAGATCAGTTGGAGGAATTCCGGAATCTGGCCTATGATCTCGCACTGACCTACAAGGAAAAGACGAAGAAGGCCCATGACAAGCGGATCATCGAGAGAGAGTTCAAAGAAGGTGAAAATGTCCTACTCTACAACTCCCGGCTGTGACTTTTTCCCGGAAAATTGAAATCACGATGGTCTGGTCCATTTGTGATTTCGAAAGTATATCCATCGGGAGCTGTAGAATTGAAAGACAGAAAGGACGGGACATTTATGGTCAATGCCCAGCGCCTGAAGCACTACATGTGTGGCACAATTGAGCCGCAACTTGGAATCACCCGGTTCTAAGACGATTCGAACTAAGACTGGCCGACAGTCAAGCTCTCGACTATAAATTGAGAACTGCTTCTCCTTCCCTTCTCTTGCATTTAATTATTTTTTTTCCTTCTTATCAGCGTATTTTATTTTATTTTACTGTTGTTTATTAAAAAAAAATGGTGTAATCTTCCCGAGAACTCGGCGCTCGGGCGGTAGTTTTCTACCGCTCGAGCGCGCCCTAAGCATAAAAAGTTCTCGAGAGGTTGGCGCTCGAGCGGTATAAAATTACCGCCCGAGCGCGAGCGTTTACCTTAGACACCAAATCCAGAGAGGTTTGCGCTCGAGCGGTAATTCTTTACCGCTCGAGCGCGATTGTTATTAAGTCGCGAGAACCCCTCTCCCCTTCTTCATTCTGCACGAAAATCCCCAAATTCCCCTCTCCAAATCCCTAACTATTCTAATTGTGTTCTTTCAATTTTGTAGTGCAGGCTTTCAATATCCATTCTAGTCTCCGGTAACAAGGCGAAATCCTCCGTAGGAAGCAAGAATAACCCTCTCCGGTCACCTACAATCTCCATCTTCACATTCTATGGCTCCCAAGAAGCAAAAAGGTAACCCCAGCTCCTCCTCTTCATCTTCATTTGATAGAACACGTTTCGTAAGTGCGGAGGCTCGTGCTAGATATGACCATGCTAAAATTCACCGAAACCCCATACCTGAGAGGGGATTTCGTAATACTTTTGAGGATCGATATATGCCACCCATGGTGGAATTAGAAAGAAGAGGTTGGGACAAATTTAGCGAGCAACCTAAGGCGGCTGTGGTATCGGTGGTTAGGGAATTCTACGCCAATGCCGTCGAGCGCACTGATGGGAGGGCATTTGTTAGGGGCAAGCTTGTGTCGTTCGATTCGACCACGATTAACGCCCTCCTGGAAACGGCCGAGGTAGATGACTCTATTTTCCAGGCATAGATGGTTAGTCCCGACTACAATCTGATTATCGAGACTTTGTGCCACCCGGGTGCAATGTGGAAACCATTGGGTGGATTGCCGAGTTGCTTCGATGAGAAATACTTGAGAGCGGATATTGCTTTGTGGTACTTGTTTGTGGCCCGGCGGATGATGCCAGTCTCGCACAAAAGCGAGGTGCCAAAGGAGCGTGCGGTGTTACTTTTTGCGTTGCACCGAGGGTATGACATCGATGTGGGAAAACTTATCAATTCGCAAATCACACTGAGCACCCACAACAGACACATAGGTCTATTCTTCCCGACCATCATTTCCGAATTATGTGCCCGGGCCGGGGTGCATTTCAGGGACGACGAGGAGTGGCTTCAACCGATGAAGCCAATTTGCCGGGAGGACGAACAACGGAAAAGGGCAAAGAGACGGGCGGACTTTCCCTCTCGGGCGGAGGATGCGGGTGGATCCAGCACTGCCGTACCACAACGCCTCCCACCACAACCCCGCAGGCGAACGCAGAATGATAAGATGGATGAAAATCTCGCCTTCCAAGCATATCAGAGTCAGTTCAACTCGTATGTCACGGACCACCTATCTCACATTGACTCTATTATGCGATCTTTGCTTGTGCACGGGGGCGTTGACCCGTCGACCATTCCACCGACTCCGATACCTCCTCCCCCATTCCAGTTCCTATATGATTATTCTCAGCATGGGGAGGCCGCAGGAGTGCCACCGCCGGAGCACGATGATGACGACACGTGATCAAGGGAGTTTACTGTTTTCCCCTCTTTTGCACATTTATTTTTTTTCTTTCTTTTAGCTGTTTCCTGTTTTTCTTTCTTTGCATTGTTTCCGTCTAGCATGTTTATTCGCTTTCATGTTTATTAGTCTGCAGTTGTGTTTGCATGTCTATGCTTTGAGTCTTTTGTGCAATGGGGACATTGCACAAGTCTAGTATGAGGGGGTCGTTATACGTCTTCTTATTTGTTTGCATTCGTCTGTGTTTTGCATGAGTAGCAGTGATGGTGACATTAGTGAATTGGTAGCCGATGATGAGTGTGGGATGAAGGAACTGCATGTTACTTAGTCGTATCACACGTTATGAATACCCCAATGAAATGAAATGTTTATTCTATATGCGTACATTGTGGGTATTATTAGTAGTGTACACGATAGTCGAGTTTAAGAATCTGTGGGAGGAACTGGAATAACATGAGATGCAAGTCGAACTTGAATGAATTTTGTTGACAGTCGCGACCGACCAGTGACATGAAATAGCATAGATCTTTTGAACCCACCGGAATAACTTTCGTCCCAATTGCGCATAATACCTCAAGAGTATCCCTAAGCCAACCAAACAAACATTCCATATACTCAAAATTTAGGGAGTACACTTGAGAAAATTATGCAACAAAATAATAATAATAATAATAATAATAATAATAAGAAAAAAAAGAAGCATTACAACAAGAGTGTTGTATATGCAAAAAGAGGATGTAAGGTGTGGGGGAGCCAAAAAAAAAAAAGGGGGATGAAATCCTATCCCAAGGCTAAATAGATGGAGAAGTAAGGCGTCGAGGAATGTCAGATAAAAATTTTGACAAGTGCATAATGAAAATGATCAGTGTACGTCCCATCTTCTTTAGCCGTTCGAAACCTCATGATATTGACTCCCTAATTCCTGGTGTACAAACTTGAAAATTAGCCGCTTTGTGTTCACTTGTTGGTCACGACTAGAAACAGAACTCGGGATAGGGAAACTTGCATTGAACTGTTGATTTGGTGGCTCGCATGATTTGCAAATGAAACTGTCTGAAGCACGAGCTAGTGAGACCCACAGCACACACACGACCACACTTTCTGGTCAAAATCAAAATGTTATAAGGTGCTTTAAAAGGGGGTATTGGTGAATGTTGTGCTTGACTAATTAGATGTGGTTCAAACACCCGCTGAGGCAGGAGATACCGGTTTGCTACTTCACCATCGGTTTCGTTAGTTTAATTCTTTCATTTTGTGTTGATGTCGTATTTTGATCGTGGGTTGTAACCTATTTTGCTTGAGGGCAAGCAAAAAGTTAGTATGAGGGGGTTGATATGTGTCGTTTTTACATGTTTTATCGCATTAGTCTGTGTGTGTTTTGCATTGTGCATCGTTTATTTCAATCACATTCTGTTCATTTTAGAGTAAATATTTGCATTTTATTATATCTCACTCGGGCATGATGAATTTGCAGGAAAAGTGACCGGAAAGCCGAATATGGAGCAAAGTGCGAACCGAAGCAAAAAGGGAGCATAAAAGGCGGCGCTCGGGCGGTGAAATTGTAGCGCCCGAGCGCGAAAGATGAAAGGCCGAGGAATTCGACAGAAAGGTCGGCGCTCGGGCGGTAATTTTCTACCGCCAGAGCGCGGGAGATGCCTTACAAAAGCCTCTCTACAGAAGGGTCGGCGCTCGAGCGGTAGTTTTCTACCGCCCGAGCGCGAATGCTGCACTTCCCAAGGAGATTCACAGAAGGTGTGGCGCTCGAGCGGTAATTTTCTACCGCCCGAGCGCCACCTATTTTTGGCAAGATTTCATGCTCGATTTCTTACCTTAGTTGGAAGGATGGTTGGAATGGAAAGGGCTGTGAGACGTTTTTGGTCGACATTCAGAGATATTAAGAGAGGATTCTTCAGCCGTCATCGAGTTTTGAGAGCACTTTTGCGCTTGAATTGAAGATTTGAAGATTCCAAGCACCGTTCTTCGCAGATTTCGTCTCGCCTAGTATTTCTAATCTAGTTCTTTCGTTTTAAACATTGTTGCATTTATTTTTGCTATGAATTCTAGTAGCTAACTTTATTATTTGTTGGGATTAAGGGGATCCTACCCCGAACGTTGAATTGAGTTAATTTATATTTCGATTGTGCGTTATTCTTGATTTTACTACTGTTTTACCGTGTCATTAAAGTGTAGCTAACTTTAACGACGTTTTCATATCACGAGTGAGTTCGAGAGAATAACGAGTGATAAGATCGAGTAGTATAATTCGCGGATCTACAATTTACATAGATATATGAAATTGGATACCTGCCGATAATCATAGTCCTAAGGGTCGAAAATTAGGGGATTTCATATATCGAAATGCTATTCACTCTTGATAAATAATTAAAGACATTTAATTACTTCATTGAGTCGAATTAGTTTGACACAGCTCGAGAGAGTGTGTTCACTAGAATAGGAAATCCTGTCGGAAGCGTAGATCACGATCGAACGAATTAATTAATTAACGAGGGGTAGGTGAACCGAGATTCCCAACAAATCCATTTCTCATTGAATTTCAACTCAACATTTTAGATATAAATTCTCACTCATTGCTTGTTGAATCATTTTAATTGAATATTTATTTGAGTATAGTAAGAATAATCACACAAATCAATTTTCGTTGCTAAATGTCAAATAACTGAAAATAATAATTGTTAAACACAGTCTTCAGCGGAACGATACTCGTACTCACGTACACTATATTATAACTTGACGTCGTGCACTTGCGATCAATTTTTGAGCATACAAAATAATATTTTATTGGGGATTTCACTGTGCAAGTTTTGCACGATCAACTACATTCTAGAGCTTTCATAGCACTTTGTAATCGTTTGATATATTTTCTAAGTTGTGCTAAGATCAGTTACGATCTGTTAGAAGTGTTTGATAGGATCTATTAGGGGGGGGTAATCGTTGAGCTACAATAGCTCGGTTCTTGAAATATTGAACACCGATGAATTAAATCGAGTTTGTTGTTCAAACCAAGCGGAAAATACTCGAAATAATCCTTCGTAGAAACCGAATAAATATTTTGTAAACCATTTAAAATATATGCACGTTGAATGAGTTAAAATATTCAGTTGAAGCATTTTATCAAACACTTGGTGTACAATATTTTGGTATTTGAAGAACACATAAAATGCTTCAACAATGCATCTTTAAAACTATGGAAATCATAAGTAAATGCAATAAATAAATAGACACGAATTTGTTTATGGATGTTCGGAGATTTCAAACACTCCTACGTCACCCCTTCTTCCCCTTGGGAAGGATCTACTAGAAGACTTTGATTTATACAACTCATTGTACAAACCCATTCAGCTAG
Source organism: Primulina eburnea (assembly GCF_022965805.1). NCBI lineage: Eukaryota > Viridiplantae > Streptophyta > Magnoliopsida > Lamiales > Gesneriaceae > Primulina > Primulina eburnea. The sequence goes on along the minus strand of NC_133110.1, from coordinate 11,255,881 downwards.
GACTTACCCACTGCCTAAAACTGAACTCCTAGTACTCAAGATTGTAGGCAGCACCTCACAATCAGCATATTGTTTAATGTCTCATATGCAAAGACTACATACACAAGTTTATTGTCTTTGTGCAAGACTCACTCAACTACTCTTTGATGCTCAACTCTCTTGTATATGTGTGAGTGATTGTGTGTGAAGAATATATCAGTTACAGTGTACATCTCAAATGTATCCTCACACAAGGGCTTGTGCTCTCAACTAACTGATTTCTTTATGCCAAGTGCCCATGCTTTGAATCCACTTCAAAAGCTCTTGTTTGATCTTCAAGATGTTGTATTTATAAGCCCCAACACTGATATATACGTTAGACACAAGAATATGACCGTTGGGAATGTTTCTGTACTGTTTCAGGAAGTGCAACGGTCAAATTCGTCTTGCTGAAAAATTTCCCGACTGGTCAACTCTAGTCAACTCAACTGGTCAATCAGTTCAACTGGTTCAGTTGGTCTGGTTCAGTTCAACTGGTTCAGTTGGACTGGTCAACTGGTCAGCAGCTGGTTCAGTTTCAGCTGGTGTGCTGAAATCAGTCTAGCTGATTTCAGTTTGTGCAGAACCAGTAGCTTCATCGCCATTTAGCAGCATCTTAAGCTTCGATTCAGACTTCGACTTCTATTAATGATTTGTAGATCTTCGTCTTATCTTTCCAACGCATACTCAATCGCTTCGTTTCGATAACCGAGCTGAGAGATATGACCAAAATACCACAGCTGCTCAAAGCCAACTGATTGCTGTTTTCGTGCAATCCGTTCGTCACTTCAGCGATCAGTTAGCCCTTGATAACATCCGATTTTGCCCAACTGACGTGAAATACGACTTGTTCCAAATTGAGTTTTCTAATCAGTACAATTCGCGGATTGTCATTTGGATCAACCAGTTGAGAGATATCTTTAAAACACCGAAGCTCGCCAGAAATTCAGTTTGTGCAAAATTCAGTTTCAGCTTGCTTCTTGTGTTTGCAACTTCACACTTGAGTAAATATGTTAGAAACACAATAACAAGTTTTGTTAACATCAAAATCAAGATTGCGAACTTGAAAAGTTCCAACAGTGTTGTATACTAAGAGTTTCAGTATTGGCAAAGTGATAAGTGCAAACTGAAGTGGGTCAGTACATTGTTTTGTATTTGATCAAAGTCTTTTAGTGAATATCCTATCTTCGTGATAGAAGGGGTGACGTAGGAGTTATTCAAGTCTCCGAACATCCAGAAACAAATTGTGTCTTTATTACTTCCAGTTATCATTTTCAGTTAGATACTCTATCTCTCAGTCAGTTAGTTTTCCGCAACTGTTTAGTCAGTTTAACTGATTGTTATTGACCGACGGGATATATAGATTCAGTTTATAACATAACTGAAATCAGTTTGTCGAAGAATTTGAATAAATTGAGCAGTGTTTATTCAACCCCCCCTTCTAAACACTCTTCACTCTATTTACCGATCCTTTCACATAGGTAGTAGGGCCAGCCACCCTAACATCACGGCGCAAGATCGGCCGCAGACCATCCATAAAATGCCTCAATTTGGCACCAGCATCATTTGCAATCAGGGTACAAAGTGACAACCCCTCTCAAACTTATGGATAAACTCCGTAACAGTCATGTCTCCCTGCCTCGGGGTCATAAACTCCCTTGTCAACCTGGAACGCACCTCGTCAGTAAAGTATTTAGAGTAGAATACCTCTGTGAAGTGCTCCCAACTCAGAGTAGCCAAATCCACAGCTACGGATGCTTCTTCCCACCACAGACGAGCGTCTCCTCCGAATAGATAAGTCGCACAACGAACCCTATCTCCATCTTCGAGCCCCATGAACTCGAAAATAACCTCAAGGGACTTATTCCAGCCCTCGGCAGCCATAGGATATAACGTCCCTAAGAATTCCTTCGGTCGCATCTTCATGAACCGTTCATAGATAGCCTCCGGCCCCGCCTGTCTGGCTCCCACTGCATTGTTCCCCGCAAACTGTGCGAATAACTGAGTCATCCCAGCTAACATCTGGGCGTTCATGTCTGGTGGAGGGGGTGGAGGTCCCTGTCTCTCTTGCCTCTGATCCTCAACGTCCTCATGACGGTGCTCACCACCACCTCTCGGGCGTCCAATACGCCGTCTAGGAGGCATGCTGTTCCATAATTATAACCCATACGTAACCAACATGCATAATTCCACTATTTCTTAAAATTTAAATAAATACTGCATAATCGTAATCTTGACATAAAATCTTTCATGCAATCATGATGTAAAAATATTTCGTGCTTTAAATGAAATGCATAATCGTAAAACTTACAAACCGAAGACGTGACTTCATGAGCTTCTCGTGAGCAGTAGTAGTACAACCCTTTACAAGATCATAGGCTCTGATACCAACTGTCAAGGCCCGTATTTCGTATTCATAATTTTGCGGAATTATTAAAATTTTTCTAAATAAATAAATAACTTGCCCAATTTATAAAATAAACATGTAAATAATTTTAACTTTAAAATAACAGCGGAAGTCAACATTGTATTTCAACACCAATTTAAAAATAATCCAACATGTTAAAATCGAGTTTGAATGATAAAAGGTGCGTAAATTAAAGCATGAGGTCCTCATGTTTACTACTGTTGTCCCAAGATCGCTCACTGGTCTCCGCCCGCGGTCTTGACCTCATCAATACCTACAACAATCAAGTCTAGTGAGTCTAAAGACTCAACATGTATATATCATGAATAATAACAAGTAAATATATCATAAAATTGCATGCAACGTAAAAATAGGGTATCGTAAAGTGTACGTGGAAAATCGTATCATTAATAATTATAACTACGTGCATATCTGAAAATCATACATAAAAGCTTTTCTCAATAGAGCTCTGTCATAATATATCATAATTTTCTGGTAGAGATAATGTTTCTAAGCAAGTGGCCCATAACATAACGTGAGCGCCTGATCAGACTAAACCACGGTATACTGGGCGGTAGAGATCAATCACAGCCCTAGGACTGGATGTCCGTACCCATACATAATCATAAATCGGTCGTAAGTCACCGGGTGGAGAGGTCCTCGGTTGCGTCTACCGACTTCCAAACCCATAAGCATAAGGTGGCCACAAGACACATAGCATATATCTCAAAAATAAACATTTTATATTTTTGTGCACGTAATGTAATTATAACCTTATTTTTACCGGATGAGTTGAATCGCTCCCAGGCTTGCTGCGACTTAATTCTAATATGTGACACATGCAATAAATCCTAACTTGACAAAAACTTAACAATCGAACTAAAAACGAGACTATTAGGACAAACCACTTGATTTTTAATCATGGTATCGTACCAAACCGAACCAACATTAAACCGACGTTTAACCATGATTAAAATATCCCAAACATACTGAAAAATATGCATAATAACTGTAAAACACGAAAATGGGTGAAAGGAATCCAAAAACATAAAACACTCTTTCGAGAGTCATTTTGGCACCTTTCACCGTAAATTCTCGTACGACCTCTCGACCAAATCACAAACGGCCAAAAACACGACCTTCCTAACTCATTAAGGTACTGTCGAATCCAAGGATATGGGCTAAAATCCAACCAAGAACTCAAACAAGCACCAAAACTGTGACCCATTGTTGCTGTAAAAAAACCAGAAATAGCAGCAGCCACTATTGTGCTTGTTTTGATCAATTTATGAAACTAATGGTCATTGGGGCTTGAAACACCAACCCGAGACTCTTACTAACATCCTAAGGCATGGCTTGGACCATGGCTAAGGGCTAAAAGCAAACCACAACCCAAGCAAACACCTAGGACAATCAAATCTCAAAACCGAGAGAGCCACTTTCTATATAGTGTGATGTATTGCATCGTTTTGTTGTCTTGTATCGTTCCAATGGCCATTTGAGTGACCATGTCTCGATCTAGACATGATGGAGTGTTGTATAAACCATGGCTATGGGCTAGGAGCCAACCATAATCCAAACAACATCCAAAAACCGAAACCTACTAATATAGGAAATAAAATTCGAAATATGCACTTGTGTGGTTGTTTAAAAATTCTGAGGGAACCATGACCCAAGCCTTGAAAGGACACTTTGGTCACGTCCTAAACATGATAAGGAGTGTTCTAACCGTGGCTATGGTCCTAGGACAGCCAAGATTCGAATACACACCTTAACCATTGAAAGAACCAAAACCGAGACTCACTTATGCACTTAAGAAAGATTTTGCTGTCATTTCTGTATTTGTGAGGTTGTGGATGTAAAACAATGGACCAATAACACCCTAACACATTCTAAATTATGTCTAGAAGCAGCCTTGAGAGCATGGAACCGAGCAACTCCCTGTAAGCAACAAAACACACCCAAACCGTGACATTGAAACCAAAGGATCCGAGAACTTTGTACATAATTTTTGCTTTGTTTGAAAGTTGCAGTAATTTCGAGTTGTTGCTTGAATCATGAATATATATATAATGATTTAAAATATCTATAGGACTTGATTGTAGAGCAAAGAAACAATATATACATGCCTGGAATTTGTTTTGACAAAAACAAATCAACACGACGAATACGACGCAACGGAGTCGGAGTTGGATCTTCTTTTCTTTCCTACTTTTTTGATGCTGTTCTGTCACGATTCTAAGCTACTGTTTTTCTGATATTTTCAAATGTAATGGTGTGTGATTGCTAGACAATAGAGATGAGTATTTAGGAGGTGATAAAGGAGTCTTAATATCCATTAAATTGGGGGTTACAAGTCAAGGGTTGAAGGAATTTGAAATGCCTCTTCTTCTCTTATTTTATTGCTGCTGAGTCTCGGTTCTAAGCTGTTGGTTCTCTGATGATTTCGAGGGTAGGGTGTGTAGGAAATGTAGATAATGAAGATGAAGGTTCAAGGGGTGATAAATGGGTATTGAAGTGCATTAAGATGGAGGTTACAAGTGCAAGAATTGAATGGATTTTTGAAATTATATTCATTCCCTTGCTTAGCCGATTCTTTGCTACTACATGTGTTCGATATTGCTTAGATCTTGGTTTGAGGAAAATGATATGAATTATAATATTTGAATTTACTACTACTTAGTGAATTACCAATGGGAAATGAATACACCATGAAGTCTCATTATAGGTACTTTGAAAGGAAAAGTTACTACACCTTTGAATTGTATTGACCAAATTCCAACTTATTTTGAATGGTATTTTATGGTTTAAATTTGCATTTTAATTGTTTAAGATTTTAAACCTCCATTATATATATTTTAATGTATTCACAAATTAATTTAGTTTAGAATCTTGTTTAGAACCTTGCATGACATACATGACTTCAAATTTATATATTCAAATGCTATGTTTAATTTCTTGAATATATTGTACCTAGATTAATTCATCCCCATATGTTTACATATTTTAATTTAAGCTTTAATTAAATATTAACCTAAAGAAATTATTTACCAACCTAGCTCTAATTAATTTATTAAATCCCAAGGACATTCTTTTTCTTTAAATTAACTTATTCTTTGACTTAAATTAAACTTAAGAATATTTTCTTATTATTAATCTTATTATTAATAATATTATTAATCTTACTCTAATATCCAAACTCCGGTCCGACCTCGCGTATTTATCCTGAAAAGATAAAACTAAACATTTACCTTTAAAATAAATAATCACGATTTAAAATTATTAAAATAAATCAAACACTTCATATTTATATAAAATATTCATTTTTAATTTAAATAGTAGCAATTATGCATGGATTATACGTAATCTGATTTTCGGGTTCTACACAAAGTGTCGACCTCACCTCTTGCGTGCGTTTATCAATTAAGTAAACCTCATTGTGCCCAACTTTCAAAAAAAATTTAAATTCTCACCAGGTATAATCTTAACTGTTATGATCATGACTAAAACTTGTGACACATCAAACTTATATTCCCAAAAATTTACTAACTCAATGTTTATCCTTATAACTTAACTAACCGATCAAATTTACCTTAAATCGTCGTCACTTTAAATTCTTAATTTTCCACAATATTATTTCACTAACGCTTAGTTTTTCACGCCTAAGATTGATTCATCCTACAATGTCCTTGGTTACCATTCATTATAACATTATAACCCAAATATCTAAATATTATGTATTTTCTTCGAGCCTAAATAACCGAAAATTCTTACTATTTAAACCGTTCAATTCTCACTTACTACTGATAAACTAGTCTCCAAATTTCTAAAAAAATTACAAAATTAATTCTTAATTTCCTCGAAAATTATCCGATTTGTCATTAATCGTAAGAATCCAACAATTACCCATAAGTTCTTGGCGTTCCTAATCCCACTTTATAGGTTTCTCGTACATACATTTCAGAAATTTTAAGTTTATTAAACCCAAAATCAATTCCCATAACCTCAAAAATTATTGATTTAACCCAAGTGTTCCTCAAAGTTCGAGATAGCTGTCATGCAGGTTCTTTATTCTGAAATTTAACTTTTTGGATGCAGAAAATTGAAAGACTTAATGGTATGCTGCATTCTCTTGACAATCAGTCATCATCCAAACATGTTTATTATGCCGACAACAGGTGAGTGATCAAGCTCTTTTTCTGCTGATTCTTGATAGTTTTCATACCCATTTTTTAGAGTAGTCAATTTCATGTTATAACAGTTATGTCACCACCAAAGTTTATTCTTTTCTCATTATTAGATATGGTCGCTTCTAATAGCTCAATTAATTTATTTCTTCAAAGTCATTTTATTCCCTTCTGCTTTAGAAAGAACGTCTAATATGTAATCTAGGCAATTAAGATAAAACTATCCGAAGGCCAATTTCAAAAGTTCAATGACCAAGGGGCCATGAGACTTTCTCTGGAACTTCTGTTTGAATCACTTGAATTCCATGTTTACACTTGTGTGTCTGCAAATGACAGATTTTTTTTTCATCCAAGACAGTGATTTGGTGGTAATGTACTGGTCACACAAAGTATTAATGCATAAAATGGTGCAGGGCCAATATTGCTCAGTAGTATAGCATTTTGAGCTTAGTAGATATTTTTGTGTTTCATGAAGTATGTTGGCTGGCCGTTGATTCTCTTTCTAGGGAGGAGACAAGAGAAGTACACAAAAAAGTTTCAGAACAAGGGAACCCATGAGCTTTTAAAGACATGCCTAAAGTTATTTTGAGGTACTGAAAGCTATTTTTTTTAGTCCATTGCCTCCTACGAAATTGGATTGCCAGGTTGATGACCTGTTTCTACTTGCCTCCCGACAATTAAGATCCCTACCGAGTACCGAATGATATCATTACCGTCAATCCATAAGCTATATTGCAAAAACGAAGTGGACTACAAATTTTCCTTGACAATCAGAAATAATTTGCTTTAGTCTGCCTGTCCTCACAGCTCTTTCATTTGTCTCTTCACCACCCATACTTTACCCCCTTTAAGTTATCAATACCTCACTTGTTGATTGAATATGGTGATATTTGGCGCCTTGTCATAATATCTTATTTTTCTTATTGAATTTAGTTTTCAATTTCTACTTCTTTGGTATTCCCTGCTATTGTTCGAGTTTTCTCTTAAAAAACTTTTTTGAATTTGTTGGTTATAAATATATACCAATTGGTAATATCAATCGCATGCTATGTGAGTTAATTATAATTCCATTTATGCGTGCATTATAAATATTTATGGCTGCGTGTCCTTTTTGTCTTGTCTGGACTTTCTACTGGGCTTCTATTTCTTCCCAGAGATCCATACTATCCCGTCAATGTGAGTGCTGTATCTTTGTATAAATTTTATGGGAATTAGGGTATGATAATTTTCTCCATCATTTATCCTTGCCACTTGACGAACTTTGGTTCAAGAAATCGAATTGATGCACAAGCGCTAGAGCATTTAAACCCAACTGACGTTTCTTGTATCATGAACTACTATCTATCATATTCCCTAAAGGGTCTTGCTTGTTGTCAATCGTTGCTTGTTGACAATCGTTGCTGCATTTTCCTAAAATTTATTACACTACTGCATGTTCCAGTAGTGTAGCTGCTGGAGGCGTGGTTGGTCGAGAGAGTGAGAATACATGCTAGATCGGTGAGCTTGGAAGGGTATCGGGTAGATCGTGAGTTGGGGAGAGAGGCCACCGGCGTCAGCGTTATTCCAGGCATTGAACATGCCCCTGAGTGGTACGAACCATGACCTAGGAGAGCTCTCACCCCTCTGGTCTGAACTCTCGAGCAAGCACGATCAAACCTAGCTTGAGGGTACTCGCGGTGTTGGCGTTACTTCTTCTAGCGTGTAGGCGGGTAGTGCAGGCTGTATGGGTTGGGTTCTTGGGGCTGGTAGACTCCTTGGGGTCTGGTCTAAGTCCACAATAGGCTGGCTAGGGACTGGAGCCATCGGCTGGAGTGTAAGAATGGGGTTTGTGTGCTAGTGGTTTGGTTAGAGGTGAAGGGCGAGCTGCTGGATCTTTCAGCGGCTGCCCAGGGGGATTAGAATGCCTTAAAAAGCTGGGTTTTGGTTTCTTTAGAGTCCTTTAAGTGTTTTTAAGTCATGGTTTAAGTTTGGTAAAATTTCGGTTAAGTTTCGGGTCGATTCGGGCTAAAGACGAGACCTCGGTCCAAGTTTTAAAGCGAATTGATAAAGTTTGAGTTTGGGTTCGAGTTTACGTCTAGGAATACTTTTAAATATGTTTTGGATTATTTTAAGGAGTCTGATAAGCTTCGGGTCAATTTTAGAGGTCCAGGGGTGAAACGATAATTTTCGGGTTTTCAGGGGCAAAATGGTCATTTTGTACCCGAGGTGAGATTTTGTTCCTAGCAGCGTTCTGAGCACAAATCATGATATTTTTTAATGTTCATGAATCACGTTTACGATTTTTACGCTATTATAATAATTATGGTGCATGCTTGGTTTAAAGGAATTAAGAGAGGAAAAATGAGAAAGTGAAGAGCACTCCGTCTCCGCTGCGCCGCGTCGTTCTTTCGTTTGTTTTCTGTCAAAACAAACCAAGGCATGTTTATATCTTCTTTCACTCTTCAATCAAGCCATATAGGTATTTTTAAATATCGCAAGTACATGATTTTAATGCAAGAATATCGAAATTGTTCATATTTAATGATGTTATTTAATTATATCACGTGCAAAATATTCATTTTGAGATTTATGCGATATTGCTTGGTGTCACTTTACTATCCTGGGAGTATTATTTCACCCGGTCGTCAGTTACCGGTCCGGTCGCCAGTTACCGGTCAGTTCAGTTCAGTTCCCGGTCGCCAGTTACCGGTCAGTTCTCGGTCGCCAGTTACCGGTCCGATCGCCTGTTACCGGTCAGTTCAGTTCAGGGACCACTTGCGTAGACCATAATCTCAACAGAAAATTTATGACATGCTATTTTATTACAGGGCTCTAAGGAGCAAACATTTTCACTATGATTTTCAGTTCAGTTATGCACGTATTATAATTGCTCATGATAAGTTATTTTCACATTATGCCTCATGACATGATATTTTTATCCCATGCAAAATTTTTCTATATTATTTACTCGTTATTTACGATATATGCATGCTGAGTCTTTAGGCTCACTAGACTTGATTGTTGTAGGTACTGATGATGTCGGGGCCGAGGGCGGGGACCAGTGAGCTAGCTTGGGTCGGCAGTAGTGGCACCCGAGGACCTCATTTACAGCACTTGCCATTTTTATGCTCAAACATTTTTTTTACCAGTTGTTGGATACTTTAATTTGTTATTTTGGCGAGTAATAATTTCTTCCGCTGCAAATTTTGGACATTAAACTTGATTTATCAATTTAGTTTGCGAATGAGGCAATTTTGATTATTTTAAAGAAAAAATTTTTAATTTTTCCACAAATTTTCAAGAACGGATTTTCGGGCCTTTACAGCTGGTATCAGAGCCCATGTTATTGTAAAGGGTTGCACTACTACTGACCTCGAGAAGCTCATGAAGTCACGTCTTCGGTCTTTAAGTTTTACATTTACGCATTTTATCTAAAGCATGAATTATTTCAACAGCATGATTTCATGAAATATTTTACGTTCAGATTTTATTATTCAGTATTTACTTAAATTTAAATTAGGGAATTATGCATGTTTGTTACGTTTGGGTTATATGTATGGAACAGTATGCCTCCTAGACGCCTTGTTGAACGCGCGAGGGATGATGAGCTCCGTCATGAGGACGGTGAGCATCACAGGCAGGAGGGAAATGCACCTCCACCCCCACCGGACATAAATAAGAATTTTTCTATTGGGCACTAGAAGAGGTCGTAAATTATTTGACTATATTAATTTTTGGGTTAGTAGTACTGATGTTCTACTTATGGGCCATAAGTTAAAGTTAAAAATTATGAATGTTTTCGAGACTTGTAGTATTTGTAAGAAATTAATGATGGTTCGTGGTTGTTAGTTGAATTAAATTTTTGAGGATTTCATGCAAGGATTAATGATTCGAAGACTACAATGATATTTGGAAGTATAAAACGTAGAATTTATTTAGGATACATGCTCTACCTAGTTAGATTTAAGAATGGAATTGGATGAATTGAGAATTTAGGGACCTAATTGTAATAACTAATAATTTGATGACCAAGGTGCAAAACAAAAATTCTAAGGGACTATTTTTGAATTTACCAAATTTTGGGATTTTGAGTTCGAGAATTTAAAAGTTTAATGAGGTAAAGATGGAAAAATTTTATGGGGACGATGATGCAAATTTCGAAGAGTTGTAGGGCCAAATGTAAATTTGGAGAATTGTTAGGGCCAGATTGCAAGTTTCAAAATTTTAAGGATGTAATTGCGAACCTTTGAGGAACACTTGGGATTTTAAGTATTTATAGAAATGTACGACGTGTTATGGGAATTAATTGAGTTTAATAAACTTAAGACTATTGAACCTTATGATACGGAAATCTATAAAATGAAACTGGGAATACTGAAGACTCATGGGTAATTGTGGAATTTTCGAGATTTAGGGTTTTGATGATATTCAATGAAAGTAAGAATTAATTTTACAATTTTAACAAATTTGAGAACTTATTTAGTAGTAAGTGAGAAGTGAACGGTTTAAATGGTAGGAATTTTCGATTATTTAGGCTCGAAAAAATATAGAATATTTAGATATTTGGATTATAATGTTATAATGAATGGTAACCAAGGACATTGTGGGATGAATCAATAATAGGCGTGAAAATTTAAGCGTTAGTGAAATAATGTTGTGGCAAATTAAGAATTTAAAGTGATGACGATTTAAGGTAAATTTGATCGGTTAGTTAAGTTATAAGAATAAACATTGAGTTAGTAAATTTTTTTTGGAATATAAGTTTGATGTTTCACAAGCTTTAGCCATGATCTTAACAGTTAAGATTATACCTTGGGAGAATTTAAGTTTTTTTTTTTTGGGAAGTTGGGTACGATGATGGTTAGCTTAATTGGTAGACGCACGTAAGAGGTGAGGTAGACACCTTGTCTTGAGAAATTTTGGAAGTCATTAACAAACTTGGGAATAAACGGATATGTGTATTGGAATTATTTTATTCAAAGCTATTTGGATTAGGTAAGTTTGAATTTCAAATTTATGGGATATTCGTTCATACGGAAATTTTGGGTGAAATAAAAACAAAAGGGAATTAGTTGTGTTCAATATAAGTTATCAATTGATGAATATTAAGATTTTTACCAAGTAAGAAATCAAAAATCTTGATATGGGGATTCTAGAACTCTATGAGTTATAAGTGAAATTGATTTAGTAAAGTTAGTCTAATGCTACCATGGGCTAACTTATTAAGTTTAGAGTGAGTCTCATGTGAGACCGTCTCACGGGTCATAATCCGTGAGACGGGTCAACCCTACCCATATTCACAATAAAAAGTAATACTCTCAGCATAAAAACTAATATTTTTTCATGGGTGACCCAAATAAGAGATCCGTCTCACAAATACGACCCGTGAGACCGTCTCACACAAGTTTTTGCCTTAAGTTTATATGCTAGAATTAAGCAAGCATTAAGGACACATAAGAATGAGAAACTTGTTCCAATGAGGAAGTCCAGAGTTCTAGGCCTCAACTATATTGTAATTGGAAAGAGAATAGTTTGAGCAGGTTTTTGATGCTAGAAGTGTTGTTATTCAGGTAGAAAGTCGATGTTGTATAATTGAGTTTTATGAATTGATGTTATTCGAGGTTTAAGATTTACAACAATTTCACATCCGGGATGCACTTATAAATAATAAGTTACGTAAGTTTTGTGTCGTAAGATAAAGATTCGGTTCAAAGATTCTAGGCTAATACTACAATGGGGGTGAAATAAAGTTTAACCTTTAAGCGTTATACTGAGAATAGAAGTCGATCAGTAAATTTTGGTACAAAGGTTTCTTAAGTCGAACTGCATAAATGCTAATAAAATAGGTCGATGAATATTACGAGTATAGTATAAGAAAAATAAGGTGCGATAAGTTTGGACATCCATTTCTAGAAGGAGGAATTGGGAGATAAGTCAAAATTCGAGGTTATAGACAAATAGAAGTAAGTCGCCATAAGTCACTTCAAGTTGCGATTCGCGAACGATGTTTATGGTAAGCAATTTAATTAGGATTGAAGAGATGTAAGGACAACTTAATATTTATATTATCAGAGTAGCGCATCAGAAGCGTGGATTATTAGGATCCTAGAATTAAGGGTCTAAACTTTTTGTTTATCGAGGATAAGCGAATTTCGAGGACGAAATTTCTTTTAAGGGGGGAAGGGTTTTAGAGCCCGTAAATTGGACTGCGTATAAGCCATGCATAATTCTACTATTTAAAATTAAAAATGATTTTTATTGTATGAGTATTTAAATTCTTCTCTTTAAATTTATTTATTTTACGAAGTAGTTTACTTGTTATCTTTTCAGTAAAATAAGTGAGGCCGGACTGGAGATGGAGTATTGAGATAAGTTAATAAAGACTTATTTAAGAAGTGGTAATTTAGCATGTTAGTAAATATATTTTAAAAAAAATTGACATGCATGCAAGTTATTAAATTCTTTGGTATTTTATTAATTTGTTTCAAAGCATTAAATGCATGTTTATTTTATAAATTATGTGTTTAATTATTTTTATGCATTTTATGCATAATTCATGCATGATAGAAATTATTTCATGAAATTTTAAAGGTTTTTGAATTAAAGATTTTTAAGTTTCATTTCATGCTCGAACGAGCAACGGAGACCGGAGAATTTTCAAGAAAATTATTTTTATTACAAGATTAATTTTTATTAATTAATATAAGATGTTTTAAAGTATTTTTCAAGAATTTGGATTTATTGGGTATTTTACCCACATGATATAATTTTTAGCGGTGTGCGACTTTTATCGATTCGGGGAACTTTTTGAAGGTTCGGCGAATATTTTCAAAATCTTTCCAACACGAGTTATTTTTCGGGAATGCGTTTGGATTTAATGGGCCTACGTTTAAGCTTGTGGGGCTTAAACCCTTTTTAAAACCTTTAAGATGCAATTTGTGACCCATTAACTAATTAGTATCCATATAATTAGGCCTCTAATCACCCATTTAACCCTAAACATAATCTTTTACTCCCCAACCAGCCGACACCCTTCTGAATTCATTCAGCTTGAGGACCCATCGGTTTCACCATTTGCAACTAGAGGTCCCCATCGGTTTTGTCTTGTTCTTGCTCCTCCAATCTTAAGGCACACATTTGTACCTTTATTTCTGCATCATCCAAGCCTTATACTATCGGGTGTATGTATATGTATGAGGGTTTTTCGATCTAGCCATGTGCAGGGGAGTTTTCATCTTTTTGTTCAAATACATGCATCATGGGTTCACTACTCACGTTTTCTATAATCTGTGTTGTAAAGGGGCTGCTGGTGTAGTGTTTCAGAGTCGTTTCTGTCAAGGGTTCCAGTAGTGTAGCTGCTGGAGGCGTGGTTGGTCGAGAGGGTGAGAATACATGCTGGATCGGTGAGCTTGGAAGGGTATCGGGTAGATCGTGAGTTGGGGAGAGAGGCCTCCGGCGCCAGCGTTATTCCAGGCTTTGGACATGCCCCTGAGGGGTACGAACCACAACCTGGGAGAGCTCTAACCCCTCTGGTCCGTACTCTCGAGCAAGCACGATCGAACCTAGCTTGAGGGAACTCGCGGTGTTGGCGTTACTGCTTCTAGCGTGTAGACGGGTAGTGCAGGCTGTATGGGGCTGGGTTCTTGGTGCTGGTAGACTCCTTTGGGTCTGGTCTAAGTCCACAATAGGCTGGCTAGGGGCTGGAGCCATCGGCTTGAGTGTAAGAGTGGGGTTTGTGTGCTAGTGATTTGGTTAGATGTGAGGGGCGAGCTGCTGGATCTTTCAGCGGCTGTCCAAGGGGATTTGAATGCATTAAAAAGCTAGGTTTTGGTTTTTTTAGAGTCCTTTAAGTGTTTTTAAGTCATGGTTTAAGTTTGGTAAAATTTTGGTTACGTTTCGGGTCGATTCAGGCTAAAGACGGGACCTCGGTCCAAGTTTTAAAGCGAATTGATTAAGTTTGAGTTTGGGCTCGAGTTTACGTCTAGGAATACTTTTAAATATGTTTTGTATTATTTTAAGGAGTTTGATAAGTTTCGGGTCAATTTTATAGGTCCAGGAGTGAAACGATAATTTTCGGGTTTTCAGGGGCAAAATGGTCATTTTGTACCCGAGGTGAGATTTTGGTTCTAGCAGCGCCCTGAGCACAAATCATGATATTTTTTAATGTTCATGCATCACGTTTACGATTTTTACGCTATTATAATAATTATGGTGCATGCTTGGTTTAAAGGAATTAAGAGAGAAAAAATGAGAAAGTGAAGAGCACTCCGTCTCCGCCGTACCGCGTCGTTATTTCGTTTGTTTTATGTCAAAACAAACCAAGGCATGTTTATATCTTCTTTCACTCTACAATCAAGCCATATAGGTATTTTTAAATATCGCAAGTACATGATTTTAATGCAAGAAGATCGAAATTGTTCATACTTAATGATGTTATTTAATTATATCACGTGCAAAATATTCATTTTGAGATTTATGCGATATTGCTTGGGGTCAATTTACTATCCTCGGAGTATTATTTCACCCGGTCATCAGTTACCGGTCCAGTCGCCAGTTACCGGTCAGTTCAGTTCAGTTCAGTTCCCGATCGTCTGTTACCGATCCGGTCGTCAGTTACCGATTTGTTTCACCCGGTTGCCAGTTACCGATCAGTTCTCGGTCGTCAGTTACCGGTCCGGTCGCCAGTTATCGGTCAGTTCAGTTCAGGGACCACTTGCGTAGACCATAATCTCAACAGAAAATTTATGACATGCTATTTTATTACAGGGCTCCAAGGAGCAAACATTTTCATTTTGATTTTCAGTTCAGTTATGCACGTATTATAATTGCTCATGATAAGTTATTTTCACATTATGCCTCATGACATGATATTTTTATCCCATGAAAAATTTTACTATATTATTTACTCGTTATTTACGATATATGCTTGCTGGGTCTTTAGACTCACTAGACTTGATTGTTGTAGGTACTAATGATGTCAGGGCCAAGGGCGGGGACCAGTGAGCTAGCTTGGGTCAGCAGTAGTGGCACCCGAGGACCTCATTTACAGCACTTTCCATTTTTATGCTCAAACATTTTTTTTACCAGTTGTTGGATACTTTAACTTGTTATTTTAATGAGTAATAATTTCTTCCGCTGCAAATTTTGAACATTAAACTTGATTTATCAATTTAGTTTGTGAATGAGGCAATTTTGATTATTTTAAAAAGAAAATTTTAATTTTTTCCGCAAATTTTCAAGAACGAATTTTCGGGCCTTTACAGAGTAGATCAACTGGTACCAGAATTGCTGCCAAGATCTATATAAGTACATGAGGTCTTGGGTTCTAATCCTGGGGAGGTAAAAACTCCAGTGCCTGGGCTGGAGAAGTTCTATGAGTAATGGGTAATGAGATAACCGTGAGGGGACTTAAGCCCAATCGGGAACAGCCCATGTGCATTACAAAAAAAAGGCGCCTTTTTTTTGTAACGATAATGGGTCATTAGGCTGAACCAACAAAGGCCTCGGCCCATACCCACGCACCACTACTAGTCATGGGTCGTTAGGATGGTCCAGCATGGGTCTCGTCCCATGCCCATGCATCGCCACTCACAGAATATCCCACTCCTGGAAAGTGGTTTCTTTCGCCTTCCCCAACACTCGAACCCAGGACCTCCAGGCTTAATTACCTAGATTCCTAAGTGTTGGTACCAGTTGATCTACTAGCTCAACTGGTACCAACACTTAGGAATCTAGGTACTTAAGCTTGGAGGTCCTGGGTTCGAGTGTTGGGGAAGGCGAAAGAAACCACTTTTCAGGAGTGAGATATTCTATGAGTGGCGGTAACGACCCATGACCAGTAGTGGTGCGTGGGTATGGGCCGAGGCCTTTGTTGGTTCAGCCTAATGGTCCATGATCGTTATAAAAACCATCGCTATATAGCGACGGTTTTTATTAAAACCGTCGCCTATTAAATTTAGCGACAATTTACTAACACCTGTCGCTATTACAGCGACGGGTTTATTAAAATCGTCGCTATATTAGCGACGGTTTTATATCAATCGTCACTAATATTGCGACAATTCCACAAACCGTCGCCCATGTGGGACGGTCTTGTATTCTACCGTCGCTATGTGAGCGACCGTTTTCAATCAACCGTCGCTTAATTTTAAAGACGACGGGTTTTATCAAAACAGTCGCTATAGAGCGAAAGTTTAAAAAAACCTTCGCTTAATTTGATAAGCAACAGTTTTCATAAAGCGACGGTTCAAGCTAAATATGGCGACGGATTTTACGAAACCGTCGCTAAATATAGCGACGGGTTTTTAAAACCATCGCTAATATTAACGACGGTTTTGTATAAATCGTCGCTTAATATTAACGACGGTTTCTTAAAACCGTCGCAAAATTAGCGACGGTCTTCTTCCAAAGAACCGTCGCTATAAGCGACGGGAGTTGAAAAACCGTCGCTTCTAGAATGCGAAGCAGTCTCCAATGACGGATCGCGAAACCGTCGCCTTACCCTTTTCATTATATAAATAATAATTCCAAACTATAACAAAAGAATCATTAATATTTTCAATATCAATCTTCATAGCTTAATCTAAAAATTAATGAAACTCTAATCAAATAATTGCATGTACAATGATATTAGTATTATTAAACATTAAGAGACCTGAAGTAATTAAATTTAACGTCATTATCTAATTTTTATGTAACAAAAATCTGCTCAAACAATTGATAAAATATTTTATTTTGTTTAATAAAAAATATCGCCAAAGCCTATTTTTATAAAATTTGTGGTTCGTCTATAATTATCATATGCTAATAAATATTTCTTTATGTTTATAAACCAAATTAATCTTGTAAAATATGATATCATCTCTAACAATTTCATAAATTTGAAATAATAAAATACTATCATATTTAAGTAATTATTCTAGTTAATTATAAGAAAATCATATAAAAATTATTTCTAAATTTTTTAATATAATATCAAGATTTTGTTTTAGTTTTTATTTCTGTGATATCATAATTTTGTGTGTTGTGTGTGTATTTGTATATTCAATCAGGAGTAGGTCTCTTGTGAGACGGTCTCACGAATCTTTATCTGTGAAACGGGTCAACCTACCAATATTAACAATAAAAAATAATACTCTTAGCATAAAAAGTAATATTTTTCATGGAAGATCCAAATAAGAGATCCATCTCACAAAACACGATTCGTGATATCGTCTCACATAAGTTTTTGCACTCAATCCGGAAGCCAATTTGCATGATTGAATTTTAGTTAATTTAGAATATTTTTTTTGCCACAATATAAAATACTTTTCATCAAATCAAGATTCTCTGCATTGTTGTCTCCTTTAAACCCTAAGCCTCCACCGCTTTCCACATGCGAGTCTTCTGTGCTTAATAATTATTTTGAATTTGGTGTAAATACGAAAGAAATCCGTTGTTTTTTTTCTGTACCGATAATCTTCGCTGTTTCACGGTTAAATTATTTCAACTCAAGATTTTTGTTAGCCCTTTATGTTTTCTGTAGTGGTTTTTGCCTTTCTGAAGTGCGTAAATTGATTTTAAAGTTCTGTGAAGTTTTTTTGCTAGCATAAAGATGTCGTCTTTAAGGAATGCTATTCCAAGAAAAGCTCACAAGGAGCACGCCCAGCCGTAAGTGTGATTATTTTTTGGGGTCATTAATATCATTATTGCTCGTTTTGAAATATTTTGACGTATATTTCCGGTTCACTCAATTGATGATTTGTTGTGTGTACCAGGCATTTGAGAAGGAAATTTGGGCTGTTCAAAAAACATAAAGATTATGTCATTCGTGCACGAGCCTATCACCAGAAGGAGCAGACTTTACTGGCAATTTCTACTACCCTGCGTCTTGTTGGTTCTGGTAGAATTTTATGAACGAAATTTGGCGAGTTCTTATTTTATGGTAAGTCGCTTCTGCGTGTTTATAACAGAAACTTAAGGAAAAAGCAGCATTGAGGAACCCAGATGAATTTTACTTCATGATGATTAAAACAAAAACTGTTGGCGGAGTCCATAAACCTGAGTAAGATGGAAAATTTTATTTTTATGAGGTTATCTGTTCTCTTTTGAGGATATTTATTTAAGTGTAATTTGAATATTAGCTGTTGAATGTGGATTTTGTAAAGGAGCCAGGCTAATAAGCACACTAACGAAGAGCTGATGTTGATGAAGACCCAAGACATTGGATATATTTTTCAGAAGCTTCAAACTGAAAAAAAGGTTTTATTTTAGAGTTTCTGGTTTTTTGGGTCTCGGATTCTCGATATAGCTGTCATGCAGGTTCTTTATTCTGAAATTTAACTTTTTGGATGCAAAAAATTGAAAGACTTAATGGTATGCTGCATTCTCTTGACAATCAGTCATCATCCAAACATGTTTATTATGCTGACAACAGGTGAGTGATCAAGCCCTTTTTCTACTGATTCTTTATAGTTTTCATACCCATTTTTTAGAGTAGTCAATTTCATGTTATAACAGTTATGTCACCACCAAAGTTTATTCTTTTCTCATTATTAGATATGGTCGCTTTAGATAGCTCAATTAATTTATTTCTTCAAAGTCATTTTATTCCCTTATGCTTTAGAAAGAACGTCTAATATGTAATCTAGGCAATTAAGATAAAACTATCCGAAGGCCAATTTCAAAAGTTCAATGACCAAGTGTAAAGGCCCGAAATTCGTGCTTGAAAATCTGCGGAAAAATTAGAATTTTCTTTTTTAAATAATTAAATTTTCTCATTCATAAAATAGACCGATAAATAAAGGTTAATGTTCAAAATGGCAGCGGAAGAAATTAATGTTAGCAAAGTATCAATTTAAAATAATTCATCAACAGATACAAACTGAGTTCAAAAAATAATAAATGCTAAAAATGAGGTCCTCGGGTTCCACTACTGCCGACCCAAGCTAGCTCACTGGTCCCCGCCCTCGGCCCCGACCTCATCAGTACCTACAACAATCAAGTCTAGTGAGTCTAAAGACTTAGCATGCATATATCGTAAATAACAAGTAAATAAATAATAAAGTCGCATGCAAGTGAAAATATCCTGTAATGAGGTGTAACGTAAAATATCATTTCAATAGTAATTATAGTGCGTGCATAACTGAACTGAAAATATCATGGTAAAAATGTTTGCTCCTTGGAGCCCTGTAATAAAATAACTTGTAATAGTTTTCTTAGTGATATTATGGTCTACGCAAGTGGTCTCTGAACTGAACTGACCGATAACTGGCGATCGGGCCGGTAACTGACGACCAGGGGAAACTGACCGGTAACTGGCGATCGGGTGAAACTAACCGGTAACTGACGACCGGACCGGTAACTGACGATCGAGAACTGAACTGACCGGTAACTGGCGAACGGATGAAATAATAATCCCAGGATAGTAAAGTTACCACAAGCAATATTGCATAAATCTCAAAATGAATATTTTGCTCGTGATATAATTAAATAACATCATTAAATATGAACAATTTCGATCTTCTTGCATTAAAATCATGTACTTGCGATATTTAAAAATACCTATATGGCATGATTGAAGAGTGAAAGAAGATATAAACATGCCTTGGTTTGTTTTGACAGAAAACAAACGAAATAACGACACGGCACGACGGAGACGGAGTGCTCTTCACTTTCTCACTTTTTCTCTCTTAATTCCTTTAAACCAAGCATGCACCATAATTATTATAATAGTGTAAAAATCGTAAACATGATACATGAACATTTAAAATATCATGATTTGTGCTCAGGACGCTGCCAGGACCAAAAATCTCACCCCGGTTGCAAAATGACTATTTTTCCCCTGGAAACCCGAAAATCAGCGTTTCACCCTTAGACTTCTACAATTGATCCGAATCTTACCAAAGTCCTTAAAATGTCCCAAATTTTTTTTAAAAGTGTTCTTATACGTAATCTCGCGCCCATACTATGACTTAATCGATTCTTTTTTTTTAAACTTGGACCGGGGTCCAGGTTTTAATCCGAATCGACTCGAAACGCAAATAATCTTTTCCAACTTTTGAACTCACCTTACAAACTTTAAAAAGATCCTAAATTTATCACCTCATCCTCATAAACCTACGGCTGGAACTCCAGCACATCATTTGACATTAATCTCTCTCCACAAGCCACGTCTACCCTTTGCTCACCTCTCCAAATTCATGCCAACCCTCCTCCACCAAACCAGCCCTCAACCAATCACCTCTCGACTAATCTAAGCTCTCTCCTGGAGGCAAACAACCCATGCACCAACCCTTTCACTCATGATCGCCCCACACTAAAATGAGCCACCCACGGTTCATGCTTCTTCCCGTGATTGAACCATACCAGGGTGTACCAGCAGCCTTCAGACCTTTCCACAGCCACGGTTCAGACCCCATGTAAACTTGTTCAGACCTCGGATCGATCTTCAAGCCATCGACTCCACCCCTACCTCCATATATGCACTAACCGAGCCTCCCTCCCAGAAATCCCTCTACTCGACCACTCCTTAGCAGCGTTCCACCACTCAACTAAACCCCAAGCCAAACATCTCGACACACCAGAAACTCTTAACCACACAAGGATCGCAGCCCTTTGCACCGAATTCAGAAAAACCTGAGTTTCAAAGCATGGAATGCAAAGATACATGAAAAAACCAAAACCAACCATGCACATACTTGGATCGAGAGTTTCACAAAAAAAATACTCACATAACAGCATGTATATATCGTGTATGATGCATAAAGAAAATGGTACAAATGCGTGCCTTGATGTTATAGACGCGAGGGAATCGAAGAACGATTGCCGGAGATATTTTTTTCTTCAAGAAATGATCTTGGCCGATGGAACCTTCAGCAGAAAATGGTGAAACCGATGAAGAATAATGATGAACAAGTGGGTGTCGGCTGGTGGGGGGAAAGGTAGGGTTAGGTTTAGGTTAAAGAATGGTTTAGTGTTAATTAAATAGTAATCAAATGACTAATGGGCCCTAAATTGTTTAATTAAAAGCTTAAAAGAGTTTAAAGCCCAACGAGCTTAAAATTTGGCCCATTAAATCCAAATACAATCTCGAAAAATATTTCGTGTTGAAATGATTTTGAAAATATTAGCCGAACCATTAAAAAGTCTCCGGATTCGATAAAATTTGCGTATCGTTAAAAATTAAAATACTGAGGGTAAAAATACCCAAAATTTCCCATTTTCAAAAAATACACTTAAAAATGCTTTAAATTAATTTACAAAAATAAATCGTGAAATAAAATAGTTTTTCCTGAAAATTATCCGGTCTCCGATCCTCGTTCGAAGGTGAAATGCATCTAGAAATCCTAATGCATTAATTTCATGAATTAAATCTTATCATACATGAATTATGTGTAAAATGCATAAAAATAATTAAACACAAATTGTTGAAATAAACATGCATTTTATGTTTTAAAAGAATTTAATAAAATACCAAATAAATTTAATAATTTGCATCATGTGGTTCACGTGGACTTTTCGGTTTTCGGGACGTTACAATTTTCCCCCCTTAAATTGAATTTCGTTCCCGAAATTCGCTTATACTTTATAATCAAAAAGTTTAGATTCTTAATTCTAGTATCCCAATAATCCATGCTTCCGTTGCACTACTCTGATAAAATAAATGTTAAACCGTCCTTATGTCTCCTCAATCCTAATTATATTGCCTACTGAATCCTTGATTGCGAATTGCAACTTTAAACAACTTATGGTGACTTAGTTTTATTCTACTATGTCCTCGAATTTCTGACTTTCTCGCAATTTTCATACTAGAAATGTATATCCCAACTTATCGCACTTTACTTTTCTTATACAACACCCATAATGTCCAGCGTCCTATTACACTGGTATTTAGACAGTTCAACTTAGGAAACCTTAGCCTCAAAATTTACTGACCGACTTCTATCCTCGGTGATACACTTAAAATTTAAAATTTATCTCAACCCCATAACAAAATTAGCCTAAGATACTTGAATCGAATATTTATCTTACGGCACCAAACTTACATAACTTAATTATTTACAAGTACACCCCAAATATTAAATTATTGCAAATCTTAAATTCGAGTAGTGATAATCCATAAAACCCAAAATATACAATCTCGATCTTCTACCTTAATAATAAAACCCTTCTAGTATCAAATACATTTTTAACTATTCTCTTTCCAGTTACAATATAGTCGAGGCCTAAGACTCGGGATTTTCCTCATTGAACAAATGTCGCATTCTTAAGTATCATCATTGCTTAATTAAATATTAGCGTATAAAACTTAATAAGTTATCTCATGGTAGCATTAGACTAACTTTAATAAATCAACTTCACTTATAACCCATAGAGTTCTAGAATCCCCATAACAAGCTTTTAGATTTCTTACTCGATAAAAATCTTAACATTCATTCATTGATAACTTATGTTGAACACAACTAATTTCCTTTTGTTTTTAATTCACCCAAAATTTCCGTATGAAAAAAATATCCCATAAATTTGAAATTCAAACTTACACAATCCAAGTAGTCTAAGATAACCTAATTCCAACACACATAATCCCTTATTCCCAAATTTCTTAATGACATACAAAAATTCCTCAAGGTAAGGTGTCTACCTCAATTCTTATATGCGTCTATCAAGTAACCTACCTATCCATCATACACGACTTTCTAGAAAGATTTAACCCCAACAAAGATATAATTTTAACTCTTAAGATCACGATTAAAACTTATGATACGTCGAACTTAATTTCTCAAAATTTTGTTAACTCAATATCTACTCTTATAACTTAACTAACTGATCACTTTACCTTAAATTGTCGTCACTTTAAATTCTTAATTCGTCACAACATTATTTCTCTAACGATTAAATTTTCACGCCTAAGATTGATTCATCCTACAATGTCCTTGGTTACCATTCATTAGAACATTATAACCCAAATATCTAAATATTCTATATTTCCTTCAAGACTAAATAACCGAAAAGTCATATCCTTTAAACCGTTCAATTCCCACTTACTACTAAATAAGTTCTCAAATTTCTTAAAATTGTAAAATTAATTCTTACTTTCCTCGAACATGATCCAATTTTTCCCTAAATCTCGAAATTCCACAATTACCCGTGAGTCCTCAGTATTCCCAATTTCATTTTATAGATTTTCCGTATTATAAGGTTCAATAGCCTTAAGTTTATTAAACCCAAAATTAATTCTCATAACACATCTTACATTTCTTAAAATCCCAAGTGTTCCTCAAAAGTTCGCATTTACTCCTTAAAAATTTTGAAAATTGCAATCTGGCCCTTACAGTTCTCCAAATTTACATTTTGGCCCTACAATTCTTCGAAATTTGCATTATTGTCCCCATAAAATTTTCCATATTTCCCTCATTAAACTTTTAAATTTTCAAACTCAAAAATTAAATCCCAAAATTTGGTTAATTTGAAAATAGTCCCTTAGAATTTTTTTTTTTGTACTTAGGTCCTCAAATTATTAGTTATCACAATCCGGTCCTTAAAATTATTAATTCATACAATTCAATCCTTAAATCCAACTAGATAGAGCATGCATCCTAAATAAATTCTCATAATTAATCTTACATTTTTATAGATACTTAAAATTCTCAAATTTTACATTTATAATCTTAACGATTGTCGTAGTCTTCGAATCGCTATTGCTTATATGAAATCCTCAAAAATTCACTCGACTAGCAACCAAGAACCATCAATAATTTCTTAGAAATTCTCCAAGTCCCAAAGGCATTCATAATTTTCAAGATTAACTTATGACCCATAAGGAGGACATCGGTACTGTTGACCAAAAATTAATATAGTCAAATCAATTTCAACTTCTCCTAAAGCCCAATATTTGGATTCTTAGAAATTTCCAATTACAAACGTAACCAACATGCATAATTACATTATTTTTTTAAATTTAAATAAATACTGAATAATTAAAATCTGAACATAAAATATTTCATGAAAACATGCTGATAAAATATTTCATGCTTTAAAAAAAGGCGTAAATGTAAAACTTACAGACCGAAGACGTGACTTCATGTGCTTCTCGTGGTCAGTAGTAGTACAACCCTTTACAAGAACATAGGTTCTGATACCAACTGTAAAGGCCCGAAATTCGTGCTTGAAAATTTGCGGAAAATTTAGAATTTTCTTTTTTAAATAATTAAATTGCCTCATTCATAAAATAGACCGATAAATAAAGGTTAATGTTCAAAATGGCAGCGGAAGAAATTAATGTTTGCAAAGTATCAATTTTAAATAATTCATCAACAGATACAAACTGAGTTCGGAAAATAATAAATGCTAAAAATGAGGTCCTCGGGTTCCACTACTGCCGACCCAAGCTAGCTCACTGGTCCCCGCCCTCGGCCCCGACCTCATCAGTACCTACAACAATCAAGTCTAGTGAGTCTAAAGACTCAGCATTCATATATCGTAAATAACAAGTAAATAAATAATAAAGTCGCATGCAAGTGAAAATATCCTGTAATGAGGTGTAACGTAAAATATCATTTCAATAGTAATTATAGTACGTGCATAATTGAACTGAAAATATCATGGTAAAAATGTTTGCTCCTTGGAGCTCTGCAATGAAATAACTTGTAATAGTTTTCTTGGTGAGATTATGGTCTACGCAAGTGGTCCCTGAACCGAACTGAACGGTAACTGGCGACCGGGCCGATAACTGACGACCGGGGAAACTGACCGGTAACTGGTGACCGAGTGAAACTAACCGGTAACTGACGACCAAGAACTGAACTAACCGGTAACTAGCGACCAGATGAAATAATAATCCCAGGATAGTAAAGTGTCCACAAGAAATATCGCATAAATCTCAAACTGAATATTTTGCTCGTGATATAATTAAATAACATCATTAAATATGAACAATTTCGATCTTCTTGCATTAAAATCATGTACTTGCGATATTTAAAAATACCTATATGGCTTAATTGAAGAGTGAAAGAAGATATAAACATGCCTTGGTTTGTTTTGACAGAAAACAAAAGAAAAAACGACACGGCACGGCGGAGACAGAGTGCTCTTCACCTTCTCACTTTTTCTCTCTTAATTCCTTTAAACCAAGCTTGCACCATAATTATTATAATAGCGTAAAAATCGTAAAAGTGATGCATGAACATTTAAAATATCATGATTTGTGCTCAGGACGCTGTTAGGACCAAAAATCTCACCTCGGTTGCAAAATGACTATTTTGCCCCTGAAAACCCGAAAATTAGCGTTTCACCCCTAGACTTCTACAATTGACCCGAATCGTTCCAAACTCCTTAAAATGTCCCAAAATATTTTTAAAAGTGTTCTTATACGTAAACTCAAGCCCATACTATAACTTAATCGATTCGTTTTTTTTTAAACTTGGACCGGGGTCCAGGTTTTAATCCGAATCGACTCGAAACGTAACTAAATCTTTTCCAACTTTTGAACCCACCTTACAAACTTTAAAAAGATCCTAAAATTATCACATCATCCTCATAAACCCACGGCTGAAACTCCAGCACATCATTTGACACTAATCTCTCTCCACAAGCCACGTCTACCCTTTGCTCACCTTTCCAAATTCATGCCAACCCTCCTCCACCGAACCAGCCCTCAACCAACCACCTCTCGACTAATCTAAGCTCTCTCCTGGATGCAAACAACCCACGCAAACACCCCCATGCACCAACCCTTTCACTCATGATCGCCCCATACTAAAATGAGCCACCCACGGTTCATGCTCCTTCCCGTGATTGAACCATACCAGGGTGTACCAGCAGCCTTCAAACCTTTACACAGCCACGGTTCAGATCCCATCTAACCTGGTTCAGACCTCGGATCGGTCTTCAAGCCATCGACTCCACATCTACCTCCATATATGAACTAACCGAGCCTCCCTCCCAGAAATCCCTCTACTCGACCACTCCTTAGCAGCGTTCAACCACTCAAATAAACCCCAAGCCAAACATCTCGACACACCAAAAACTCTTAAACACACAAGGATCGCAGCCCTTTGCACCGAATTCAGAAAAACGTGAGTTTCAAAGCATGGAATGCAAAGATACATGCAAAAACTAAAACCAACCATGCACATACTTGGATCGAGCGTTTCACAAAACAAATACTCACATAACAACATGTATATATCGTGTATGATGCATAAAGAAAATGGTACAAATGCGTGCCTTGATGTTATAGACGCGAGGGGATCGAAGAACGATTGCCAGAGATATTTTTTTCTTCAAGAAATGATCTTGGCCGATGGAACCTTCAGCAGAAAATGGTGAAACCGATGGAGAATAATGATGAACAAGTGGGTGTCGGCTGGTGGGGGATAGGTAGGGTTAGGTTTAGGTTAAAGAATGGTTTAGTGTTAATTAAATAGTAATCAAATGGCTAATGGGCCCTAAATTGTTTAATTAAAAGCTTAAAAGAGTTTTTGTAACGATCATGGGCCATTAGGCTGAACCAACAAAGGCCTCGGCTCATACCCACGCACCACTACTGGTCATGGGTCGTTAGTATGGTCCAGCATGGGCCTCGGCCCATGCCCATGCACCGCCACTCATAGAATATCCAACTCTTGGAAAGTGGTTTCTTTCGCCTCCCCCAACACTTGAACCCAGGACCTCCAGGTATAAGAATCTAGGTACTTAACTGGTACCAACACTTAAGAATCTAGGTACTTAAGCCTGGAGGTCCTAGGTTCAAGTGTTGGGGAAGGCGAAAGAAACCACTTTCCAGGAGTGGGATATTCTATGAGTGGCGGTGCATGGGCATGGGCCGAGGCCCATGCTGGACCATCCTAACGACCCATGACCAATAGTGGTGCGTGGGTATGGGCCGAGGCCTTTGTTGGTTCAGCCTAATGGCCCATGATCGTTACAATTGGTACCAACACTTAGGAATCTAGGTACTTAAGCCTGTAGGTCCTAGGTTCGAGTGTTGGGGAAGGCGAAAGAAACCACTTTCCAGGAGTGGGATATTCTATGAGCGGCGGTGCATGGGCATGGGCCGAGGCCCATGCTGGACCATCCTAACGACCCATGACCAATAGTGGTGCGTGGGTATGAGCCGAGGCCTTTGTTGGTTCAGCCTAATGGACCATGATCGTTACAGTTTTAAGCCCAACGAGCTTAAAAGTTGGCCCATTAAATCCAAATACAATCTCGAAAAATATGTCGTGTTGAAATGATTTTGAAAATATTAGCCGAACAATTAAAAAGTCTCCCGATTCGATAAAATTTGCGTACCGTTAAAAATTAAAATCCTGCGGGTAAAAATACCCAACATTTCCCATTTTCGAACAATACACTTAAAAATGCTTTAAATTAATTTACAAAAATAAATCGTGAAATAAAATAGTTTTTCCTGAAAATTCTCCTGTCTCTGATCCTCGTTCGAACGTGAAATGCATCTAGAAATCCTAATGCATGAATTTCTTGAATTAAATCTTATCATGCATGAATTATGTATAAAATGCATAAAAATATTTAAACACAAATTAATGAAATAAAAATGCATTTTATGCTTTAAAAGAATTTAATAAAATACCAAATAAATTTAATAATATTAATAATTTGCATCCTGCTTTAATAATTAAATTAATTAATTATTGATAAATTTAATAATTTGCATTTTTCGGTTTTCGGGACGTTACACCAAGGGGCAATGAGACTGTCTTCTCTGGAACTTCTGTTTGAATCATTTGAATTCAATGTTTACACTTGTGTGTCTGCAAATGATAGATTTTTTTTTCATCCAAGACAGTGATTTGGTGGTAATGTACTGGTCACACAAAGTATTAATGCATAAAATGGTGCAGGGCAAATATTGCTCAGTAGTATAGCATTTTGAGCTCAGTAGAAGTTTTTGTTTTTCATGAAGTATGTTGGCTGGCTGTTGATTCTCTTTCTAGGGAGGAGGCAAGAGAAGTACGCAAAAAAGTTTCAGAACAAGTGAACCCATCAGCTTTTAAAGACTTGCCTAAAGTTATTTTGAGGTACTGAAAGCTATTTTTTTTTAGTCAATTGCCTCCTACGAAATTGGATTGCCAGGTTGATAACATGTTTCTACTTGCCTCCCGACAATTAAGATCCATACCGAGTACCGAATGATATCATTACCGTCAATCCATAAGCTGTATTGAAAAAACGAAGTGGACTACAAATTTTCCTTGACAATCAGAAATAATTTGCTTTAGTCTGCCTGTCCTCACAGCTCTTTCATTTGTCTCTTCACCACCCATACTTTACCCCCTTTAAGTTATCAATACCACACTTGTTGATGGAACATGGTGATATTTGGCGCCTTGTCATAATATCTTATTTTTCTTATTGAATTTAGTTTTCAATTTCTACTTCTTTAGTATTCCATGCTATTGTTCAAGTTTTCTCTTCAAAAACCTTTTTGGATTTGTTGGTCACAAATATATACCAATTGGGAATATCAATCGCATGCTATGTGAGTTAATTATAATTCCATTTATGCGTGCATGATAAATATTTATGGCCGTGTGTCCTTTTTGTCTTGTCTGGACTTTCTTATGGGCTTCTATTTCTTCCTAGAGATCAATACTATCCCGTCATTTTGAGTGCTGTATCTTTGTATAAATTTTATGGGAATTAAGGGATGATACTTTTCTCCATCATTTATCCTTGCCACTTGACGAACTTTGGTTCAAGAAATCGAATTGATGCACAAGTGCTAGAGCATTTAAACCCAACTGACGTTTCTTGTATCATGAACTACTATCTATCATATTCCCTAAAGGGTCTTGCTTGTTGGCAATCGTTGCTGCATTTTCCTAAAATAAATCCTTTTTCTATGATGTATCTTTCTACTTTGATTTTGGGTATTTATTTTTATTCCAAATGACTTTTTTGTTTCTTGTAGAACATAACTTTATCGAATCAAATGGTTGGTTATCTGTCCGCCGTGCACAAATCCTTTTCCTTTTGATGAGTTTTGCTTTGGTTGGTTTCCAAATTTCTTTTCAGTCTCTCCTTGGCTTTAGGCCTTCATATTACTTTTGTTTCTCTTCTACATCGAGGAAGTTAGACTAGAATTTGTGGTTGAGGAGTTTAGTTTAATCGTGTATAGAAACACGGTCAACATGCAGGAAGACAGATTCTTCATATCGAGAGCTAGAGGCTAGAAAAAAACGGTTAAAAGATCTAGAGAAAATATACACGGATATGTCTATGCAGAAAGAGTTACAGGTATCAATATTTCAGAGAGTACGTTATACGCTTCATTTTTTCCTTGTTTCGCTGTAGGATAATCATTTTAATGCATCATTGGTGCAGAAAAGGGGTAAGAAACTCAAACTGTGTGAAGATGAAATGGTTAGTCCCACTTCAAGACCCGTGTATAAATAGCGACAGGAAAGGAAACGTTGAATAGAATACTTATTTAACGAAGATTTCTTGAATGAGAACCTAAGGAGGGGACGTACAACAATATCCTTTAGTCATCTGGGAAGCTCAATTTTCGTAACTGTGTGGAAACTACGTGATTTTTTAATCGGAACAACCGTAAACGTTGACACATAATTTTTCTGTGGCTGATGTTGGAAACAAAAGTATACTTCAATGTTTTCATAACCGGATCACCTTCATAACCGGACCGGTGATCGAATCGAAAAACACATGTTGAATTTATGGTGTGACTGAAAATTTTTATATTATATAAAATAATAATATAATATTATAAATAATGAAAAAGATATAGTTACCGATATAGTGATATTTCATGCTTTTAAGTTCCCAAAAATACTCTGCCATTAGAGCAGTCAGATCCATCAAATTTCACTGCGAAGAACTACAATAATGTGTGTAAAGTTTATAGCTTATATTTTTATTGTCGAAATTCTTTTCCATAAAAATATAATAGAAAAAAGTGGGAAAATAGAGTGTTGTTTTGAATGTTATATATATATATATATATATATATATATATATATATATATATATATATATATATATATATTTAGAAAACTAACATTTAAAAATATGTTCTATTTAGATATATGTGTAATAAAAGAGTTACTTTGGAGAGAGTTCAAACAAGTTTTATGGTTTATGCATAAGTTTTTAGGTTTGCTACCTTTTGCTATGACAAGCGAGCAAACTTGGGCCGCCACACATCGATTTGGTATTTAAAGAATTTGGTGGTGAACCCAAGTTGGTGATTTATTGTAAAATTTGATCGTGAATTATTTAGTTCTGGCCATATTGATAAGTTGTTTCTGATATTGGGTGAGAAAATTGAAGATAAGGCATTTCTAGATTTGATAAAAAGGTTGTTTGAATGTAAGATAGTCAACATTGAATTGGGTGGGGTTTGTTTAGGCGGGGGTCTGCCTCAAGAATCTGCCTTGAGTTCGATGTTGATCAATGTTTACTTTAATGGGTTTGATAAGGAAGTTCCAGAATTACTATTAAACATGAATTAAGAGATTCCTAAGTTCGTGTAAAATGATCTTGTATCGGCTGAAAGAGATTCAGACCATGTTTTTTTATAAGCCATTGAAGATTTATGATGTCCGATTATTGGATGAGATGTTGATTGTTAATTCAGGAACAAAGATTGATGGCTTTAGAATTGAAGAATAGAGTAGTGAAGTTATTAGAACGTGATTTGGATTTGAGAGTGGATAAACTTACAACTGTCATTCATAGCGCGGTTCACTACAAAAAAACGGATGGCGTAGCGACGGTTTTAATAAAACCGTTGCTATCATAGCGACGGTTTTTCCTAAACCGTCGCTATATGGCGACGGATTTTATTAAAATCGTCGCCTATTAAATTTAGCAAAAATTTACTAACACCCGTCGCTTTAATAGCGATATCAACCGTCGCTAATATTGCGACAATTCCACAAACCGTCGCCCATGTGCGACGGTATTGTATTCTACCGTCGCTATGTTAGCGACCGTTTTCAATCAACCGTCGCTTAATTTTAAAGACGACGGGTTTTATAAAAACAGTCGCTATAGAGCGACAGTTTAAATAAACCGTCGCTTAATTTGATAAGCAACGGTTTTCATAAAACCGTCGCTATATAGCGACATCTCAAGATAACCGTCGCAATAATAGCGACGGTTATGCATCAACCGTCGCCCATCTAGATCCGCGACGGTTATAAACAAACTGTCGCCCATCTGGATCGGCGACGGTATATGCCAAACCAGCGACGGTTTTTGAAAAACCCGTCGCTATATAGCGATCGTTTGGGCAAAAACCGTCGTTATGATTCTATATATACTGAGGTTCGCGAACATTACCTTGAACGATTTTTCATCTATCTCAGGTAGTAGCGAAACTCTATCAAATTTTTCGAAGTTTCAATTTTTTTTATTTTGTACTAACATTTTTTCCTATTTATTTCGTAGATTTCCTCGTCGGTGCGATCTTCCCGCGTTACGTGAAACTGCATATCTTCGCGCAAATCAAGTTTTAAAGAATTTTTTTTTTACAAAAAATTTAATACATAATTTTAATTTTTGCGTAGTAGTTATTTTTTATGGATTTTATTGATAAACACCGTCGCTAATTAAACGGCGGTTTTTTTAAAAAACCGCCGATAAATATCGACGGATTTTACGAAACCGTCGCTAAATATAGCGACGGGTTTTTTAAACCGTCGCTAATATTAACGACGGTTTTGTATAAACCGTCGCTTAATATTAACGACGGTTTCTTAAAACCATCGCAAAAATAGCGACGGTCTTCTTCCAAAGAACCGTCACTATAAGCGACGGGAGTTGAAAAACCGTCGCTTCTAGAATGTGACGCAGCCCCCATGACGGATCGCGAAACCGTCGTTAAAACCGTCGCCTTGCCCTTTTCATTATGTAAATAATAATTCCAAACTATAACAAAAGAATCATTAATATTTTCAATATCAATCTTCATAGTTTAATCTAAAAATAATGAAACTCTAATCAAATAATTGCATGCAAAAGGATATTAGTATTATTAAACATTAAGAGACCTGAAGTAATTAAATTTAATGTCATTATCTAATTTTTATGTAACAAAAATCAGCTCAAACAAATGATAAAATATTTTATTTTGTTTAATAAAAATATCGCCAAAGCCTATTTTTATAAAATATGTGGTTCGTCTATAATTATCATATGCTAATAAATATTTCTTTATGTTTATAAACCAAATCAATCTTTTAAAATATGATATCATCTCTAAAAATTTCATAAATTTTAAATAATAAAATACTATCATATTTAAGCAATTATTCTAGTTAATTATAAGAAAATCATATAAAAATTATTTCTAAATTTTTTAATATAATATCAAGATTTTGTTTTTTTATTTCTGTGATATCATAATTTTGTGTGTTGTTTGTGTATTTGTATACTCAATCAGGAGTAGGTCTCTTGTGAGACGGTCTCACGAATCTTTATCTGTGAGACGAGTCAACCCTACCGATATTAACAATAAAAAATAATACTCTTAGCATAAAAGTAATATTTTTCTTGGAAGATCCAAATAAGAGATCAATCTCACAAAATACGATTCGTGATATCGTCTCACATAAGTTTTTGCACTCAATCCGAAATCCAATTTGCATGATTGAATTTTAGTTAATTTAGAATATTTTTTTTGCCACAATATAAAATACTTTTCATCAAATCAAGATTCTTTGCATTGGTGTCTCCTTTAAACCCTAAGCCTTCACCGCTTTCCACAGGCGAGTCTTCTGTGCTTAATAATTATTTTGAATTTGGTGTAAATACGAAAGAAATCCGTTGTTTTTTTTTCTGTACCGATAATCTTCGCTGTTTCACGGTTAAATTATTTCAACTCAAGATTTTTGTTAGCCCTTTATGTTTTCTGTAGTGGTTTTTGCCTTTCTGAAGTGCGTAAATTGATTTAAGTTCTGTGAATTTTTTTTGCTAGCATAAAGATATCATCTTTAAGGAATGTTATTCCAAGAAAAGCTCACAAGGAGCGCGCTCAGCCGTAAGTGTGATTATTTTTTGGGCCATTAATTTCTTTATTGCCCGTTTTGAAATATTTTGACGTATATTTCCGGTTCACTGAATTGATGATTTGTTGTGTGTACCAGGCATTTGAGAAGGAAATTTGGGCTGCTTGAAAAACATAAAGATTATGTCATTCGTGCACGAGCCTATCACCAGAAAGAGCTTACTTTACTGGTAATTTCTACTACCCTGCGTCTTGTTGGTTTTGGTAGCATTTTATGAACGAAATTTGGCGAGTTCTTATTTTATGGTAAGTCGCTTCTGCGTGTTTATAATAGAGACTTAAGGAAAATGTAGCATTGAGGAACCCATATGAATTTTACTTCAAGATGATTAAAACAAAAACTGTTGGCGGAGTCCATAAACCTGAGTAAGCTGGAAAATTTTATTTTTATGAGGTTATCTCTTCTCTTTTGAGGATATTTATTTGAGTTTAATTTGAATATTAGCTGTTGAATGTGGATTTTGTAAAGGAGCCAGGCTAATAAGTACACTAACAAAGAGCTGATGTTTATGAAGACCCAAGACATTGGATATATTTTGCAGAAGCTTCAAACTGAAAAAAAAAGGTTTTATTTTAGAGTTTCTGGTTTTTTGGGTCTCGAATTCTCGAGATAGCTGTCATGCAGGTTCTTTATTCTGAAATTTAACTTTTTGGATGCAGAAAATTGAAAGACTTAATGGTATGCTGCATTCTCTTGACAATCAGTCATCATCCAAACATGTTTATTATGCCGGCAGCAGTTGAGTGTGTAACGCCCCAGATTCGACGACTGTCCTCACTGTGTCAAGATGGGTCTTTCCAGCGTGCTTATGTTCTCACTCACACGCACTCTGGGAAAGCTTCCCAGGAGGTCACCCATCCCAAAATTGCCCTAAGTGAAGCACGCTTAACTTTGGAGTTCTTATGTGATCAGCTACCGAAAAGAAGATGCACCTTCGTGATATGAGTAGTACAAATCAAATCTTTTTTTTAAGCCCTCTTCAACTGTGCAGTCCATTACATTGAACAGTCTCGGAATCCCTATCATTCCCGTGTTGGTCGGTTCATTCATGTTCCCTCCACCTAGAAGCCTGCCAGGAGCCGCTCATTGTCCGCGCAACTGATGGCACTGGCGTTCACCCCCCGCCCTCTTCGGCCCCGGGCCTCACATGCCCACCAGCTTCCGCTTGGTTCGTCCCCGAACCACACCGTACTAAACCAACTGTAAAGTCCTAGAAATCCTTACTTGAAAATTTGCATTATTGTCAACATTGAGTTAGTAAATTTTTGGGAACATAAGTTTGATGTGTCCATGTTTTAGTCATGATCTTAACAGTTAAGATTATACATTGTGAGAATTTAAAATTTTAAGAAAGTTGGGGTACGATTATGGTTAGTTTAATTGGTTGACGCACGTAAGAGGTGAGGTAGACACCTTAACTTGAGAAATTTTGGAAGTCATTAACAAACTTGGAACTAAACAGATATGTGTATTGGAATTAATTTATTCAAAGCTATTTGGATTAGGTAAATTTTAATTTCAAATTTATGGGATATTTGCTCATACGGATATTTTGGGTGAAATAAAAACAAAAGAGAATTAGTTGTGATCAATATAAGTTATCAATTGATGAATATGAAGATTTTTTTCTTATCAAGTAAGAAATCTAAAAGCTTGATATGAGGATTCTAGAATTCTATGGGTTATAAGTGAAACTGATTTAGTAAAGTTAGTCTAATGCTACCATGGGCTAACTTATTAAGTTTATATGCTATAATTAAGTAAGCATTAAGGACACATAAGAATGCGACACTTGTTCCAATAAGGAAGTCCAGAGTTCTAGGCCTCAACTATATTGTAAATGGGAAGATAATAGTTTGAGCAGGTAATTGATACTAGAAGTGTTATTATTAAGGTAATAGGTCGATGTTGTATAATTGAGCTCTTATGGATTAACGTTATTCGAAGTTTAAGATTTACGACAATTTCACATCCGGGATGCACTTGTAAATAATAAGTTACGTAAGTTTGGTGCCGTAAGATAAATATTCGGTTCAAAGATTCTAGGCTAATACTACTGATGAAGGTGTTATTACATTCAAATGTTCGATCTACCATTGTACATGAAGGGTTTTAGAGTCACATACAATTTCCTTGCATTCTTGTTAGTGCTCACGGTTTCTGAAATTTTGCGTGAAAGGGGGCTGCTGCTTGGAGTCTTAAGAATCTGTGGATGTCGAGAGGGGTGGGGATTAGCATTTGGAGACGAAGCTTGATAGGGCCAGGTGTGAATTCTTGAGGGCTGTTCGGAGTATGTGCGAGTGGTGAGGGTGATAGTGGGTTCGATCGATGTAGGGTGGTTTCGGTTGTGCATGGGCTCGAACCCAGCCATGTCTCAGTACTGGTAAGATCTGGATGATGTTAGGAGTGAGCCATAGGTGCTTGATCGAGGGAGAAGCTCGGTCCTTGGAGGCTTGGCTCGATCGAGCGAAGTTGTGAGGGGAGCGAGCAATCCCTGCTTGTATCTCGTTCAGCGGCTTTTTGTTTGAGTTAGGCATAGTTTAGAAGGGTCATTAGGTTCTAAGTAAGAGTTTTTAAAGGTTGGATAGGTGGTGGGTTGATAGTGGACCGAAAGGAGATGAGTTTTTGGGAGGTTAGTGCATGAGGTGGCATAACAAGAATGGGCCGAGAGATTTGTTCTTGTTCTTATTTTTTTTAGCCGTGAGTTTTGGGTTGGAAATTTCAATTTAGGATCTTGTAAGTGTTTTTAAGAATGGATAAAAAGTTGAGAATTTTTCGGTTAAATTTCAAGCCGTTTTGGATTAAAATTGGGACTTGATCCAAGTTTTAAAACGGATCGATTAATTTTGGTTTTTGGCTCGAATTACATCTAGGAATATTTTTAATTATGTTTTGGGATATTTTAATGAGTTTGGTAAGCTTCGGGTCAATTTTAGAGGTCCAAGATTGAAACGATAATTTTTGGGCTTCCAGGGGCAAAATGGTCATTTTGCACCCGGGGTGAGATTTTAGTCCTAGCAGTGCCCTGAGCACAAATCATTATATTTTTTAATGTTCATGCATCACGTTTACGATTTTTACGCTATTATAATAATTATGGTGCATGCTTAATTTAAAGGAATTAAGCGAGAAAGTGAAGAGCACTACGTCTCCGCCGCGCCGCGTCGTTATTTCGTTTGTTTTCTGTCAAAACAAACCAAGGCATGTTTATATCTTCTTTCACTCTTCAATCAAGTCATATAGGTATTTTTAAATATCGCAAGTACATGATTTTAATACAAGAAGATCAAAATTGTTCATATTTAATGATGTTATTTAATTATACCACGTGCAAAATATTCATTTTGAGATTTATGCGATATTCCTTGGGGTCACTTTACTATCCTGTGTAAAGGCCCGAAAATTTGTGATTGAAAATTTGCGAAAAATAAAAAATTTTCTTTTTTTTAATAATTAAAATGTCTCAATCATAAGTTAAACTGATAAAAATGTTTGATATTCAAAATAGCAGCGGAAGAAATCTAATGTTTGCAAAATAATGACTTAAAAATAATTCAACAAAATAAAAACATGGTTTGAATTAAAAATAATAAATGCTAAAATGAGGTCCTCGGGTTCCACTACTGCCGACCCAAGCTAGCTCACTGGTCCCCGCCCTCGCCCCGACCTCATCAGTACCTACAACAATCAAGTCTAGTGAGCCTAAAGACTCAGCATGCATATATCATAAATAACGAGTAAATAATAAAATAAAATTTGCATGCACTACAAGAAAAACGACTTTCCGCAGCACGTCATCAACAGCGTACATTAAAAGCACGCTGCGAATACTATTTTTCACGGCGTGCACCCACCTGTGCGCCGTTAATAGTGTTGCACTTGATACTATTAACGGCGTGCATTAAAAGCACGCTGCGGATAGTACTATCGACGACGTACATATAAAGCACGCTGCAGATAGTAACTTGATACTATTAACAGCGTGCATTAAAAGCACGCTGCGGATATTACTATGGACAGCGTGCATTAAACGCACGCTGCGGATAGTAATATTTGCAGCATGCATTTTTGTCCGCTGTTAATAAATTATATAAACAACAGCGCACAATAAACGCACGCCGTTATTAGTATTATTAACGACGTGCAAGTTTATGCGTGCTGCTAAAAATAAATCTTTTTTTTAAAAAAAAATCGTTTTCAGACATTAACAGCGTACATTAATCGCACGCCGTTAATAGTATTATTCACGGCATGCATATTATTAGCACGCTGCGGAAAATGAGCTGGAATTTCGATTTCAGGCCACATTTAGCGACGGTTTATCTAAAACCGTCGCCGATGTAAATTCGAATGGCATAAACATTTAGCGACGGTCTATCTAAAACCGTCGCCGATGGACATCGGCGACGGTTAACAAATACCGTCGCTAAAAGATATACATCGGCGACGGTTTAATAACAAACCGTCGCAACGAAGCGCAAATTATCTATTTAAATCCTATCTCCGTTCCACAGTCCTCCACACCATTGAACAACACTTAAAATTTTTCTCTACTAACATGATTTTAGTTTCGATTTAAATACTTGTTTTGTTTCAATTTTTGGTTAATTTTTTAATTGTATTTTTTATTAAAATTTATTAAATTATAAAATTTAATTTTTTTTTATATTTAAACAAAATTTAGCGACGGCTTTTACAACCGTCGCAAACGTTTAAACCGTCACTCTAATTAAAGACCGTCGCTATATTAGCGACAGAATTTCAATTTTGAACCGTCGTTGATAGGCGACGGTTTTGCATAAAACCGTCGCTAATATTTTTTTTTATGACTTTTAACGGCGTACACATGCACGCTGTGGAAAGTTGTATTAACAGCGTACATAAGCACGCCGTTGATAGTAGTATTAACAGCGTGCAATGCACGCCGCGGATAATCTTGAACTTTTAACCGCTTACAACTTTGCAGCGTGCAATGCGCGCTGCGGAAAGCCAATATGCGCTCTGCAGAAAGCCATTTTTGTTGTAGTGATGGGAGTAAAATGATCATGTCATGAGGCATAACGAAAAATATCATTTCCATAGTAATTATACTACGTGCATAACTGAAATGAAAATATCATCGTGAAAATGTTTGCTCCTTGGAGCCCTGTAATGAAATAAGTTGTAATAATTTTCTTGGTGAGATTATGGTCTACGCAAGTGGTCCCTGAACTGAACTGACCGGTAACTGGCGACCGAGCCTGTAACTGGCGACAGGACTTAGTAATGTACGTCTGATCACACCACTGCCACAGTACTGGGTGAAACAACTGAACTGACCGGTAACTGGCGACCGGGCCTGTAACTGGCGACAGGACTTAGTAATGTTCTCATAACCGGTAACTGACGATTGGACCGGTAACTGGCGACCGGATTTAATCATGATAGTAAAGTGACCACAAGCAATATCGCATAAATCTCAAAATTTGAATATTTTTGCACGTAATATAATTAACCAATATCATTAAATATGAACAATTTCGATCTTCTTGCATTAAAATCATGTACTTGCGATATTGAAAAAAATCTATATGGCTTGATTGAAGAGTGAAAGAAGATAATAAACATGCCTTGGTTTGTTTTGACAAAAAACAAACGAAATAACGACGCGGCGCGGCGGAGACGGAGTGCTCTTCACTTTCTCACTTTTTCTCTCTTAATTCTTTTAAACCAAGCATGCACCATAATTATTATAATAGCGTAAAAATCGTAAACGTGATGCATGAACATTTAAAAATATCATGATTTGTGCTTAGGGTGCTGCCAGGACCAAAATCTCACCTTGGTTACAAAATAACCAGTTTGCCCATGAAAACCAAAAAACTATAGTTTCACCGATAAACGTAAAATTCCACGTTTTTGATATTTTCTTAATTCCATTGATTCTAACATGTCTTAAATAATTATTTAAGCCTACAAGAATTTTCCCATATTTTTATTTGTCCTATATCGATGACTTTTAAATTAATCTTTAACTATAACATATTAATGCGTTTTAATCCCGAATTAAACCAAACCTTAACATAAAATTCCCAAATTAAAAACTTAGACTTCTAATAATTATTTGAGCTTAAATATAATTTTCCATAATTTTATTAAGCATAAATCTAGGCATTTCAATTAATTCCTTAATTAACATTTCGTGCGGCAATTAAATCACGAATAAATCCAAAATTCATCATTCTGATCCGAAACTTACCTAACTCCTAAAAATGTCTCAAAACATATTTAGAAGTATCCCTAAACGTAAAATCGAGCCAATTTCATAACTTAACCGAATTGTTTTTAAACTTGGACCGGGGTCCGATTTTAACCCACATCAACTCGAAACTTAACCAAAATTTTCCCAAACTTTTACCATACTTAAAACATCTCTTACAGCCCCTAAACCACTATTTCCAGCCCTCAAAACCCATGACAACAGCCCTCAAAAGCTGCTGGAAAGTTGCTGGAAAAATTCTCAAAGATTTTGGCTCTAACTCTAGTTAGCACCCATGCCATTTTTGCGTCCCTATCCCAAAACAAAGTGAACCAGCTCCTATCCCACCTCTTATAGACCACCCTAGGACCCTACTGGACTGGACCAACCCAAGGGAACCAGCCCCATGCATGCTGGAGATCGCGACACCCAGCTATACACCAAAACCCGCCCAATCGAGCCAAGTAGAAAACCTGCGAACCATAGGTCTCCCCGCTAGTTCCAGCTGCGTTCAAGTTATTCCAGACCATGGTTCAGATCCACCCAGGTCCGGACCAAGTCAGGGAACAGCCCTTGCACAGCCGAAGGACCTCGAACCCATCGCTTAACCACATCGCTCCTCCAAAAGCACACCAACCCCGATCGGCCCTCAAGAAATCACACCTAGATCGATGAAGCTTCGACTCCAGCTACTAATCCTCATCCTTATCGACAACAACAGCTCCACACTGTCAACATACAGCAGCCCCCTTTCACGAAATTTCAGAGAATCATGAGCCCAACCGAGTAAATGAAATAAGCACATAAAAATCGTAAATCTTCAATCCTCTTGGCTAGATTGAAACTTTTAATGCAAGAACACATTCATTAGTATATAAAACATGTATGATGCATAAAAAATGATACATAAGCGTGCCTTGATGAAAAAAAATCTTGGAAAATCGATCGAGGGACAACGGCCGAAGGGAGGTGTTCCTTGCTTGAGGGAGAAATGGTTCACCGAAAGCTTTGTTGCAGCAATTCACGTGAAGGTTTCTGATTGGAGGGGTTGTCGGCTGTGGGAAATCATTAGGTTTAGGTTAAGATGATAATTAGCCAATATTTAAATAGTTAACCACCAATTAATGGGCCTAATTTTGATAATTAAAAGTTTAAAAAGGATTTTAAGCCCAACAAGCTTAAAAGTAGGCCCATTAATTCCAAACGCACTCCAGAAAAATATTTCGCGTTGGAAAGATTTTGAAAATATTAGCCGAAACCTCAAAATTTCCCCTGATTCGATAAATTTTGCGTACCGTTAAAAACAAAGTATTGCGGGTAAAAATACCCAAATAAAATCTCATTTTTGAGAAATACCCTTAAAAATACCTTAACTTAATTTATAAAAATAAATCGTATACTAAAATAATTTTCCTGAAAATTCTCCGGTCTCCGATCCTCGTTTGAACGTGAAATGCATCTAGAAATCCTAATGCATTAATTTCATGAATTAAATCCTATCATGCATGAATTATGTATAAAATGCATAAAAAGAATTAAACACATAATTAATGAAATAAACATTCATTTACTGCTTTAAAACAATTTAATAAAATACCAAATAATAACTTGCATGCATGCCAACTTTTCAAAATATATTTACTAACATGCTAAATCACCACTTCTTAAATAAGTCTTTATTAACTTATCTCAATACTCCATCTCCAGTCCGGCCTCACTTATTTTAACTGAAAACATAACGATTAAACTACTGCGTAAAATAAATAAATTTTAAAAAAAAGAATTTAAATACTCATACAATAAAAATAATTTTAATTTTAAATACTAGAATTATGCATGGCTTAAGTACGTGGTCTAATTTACGGGTTCTACAATCCTTCCCCCCTTAAAAGAAATTTCGTCATCGAAATTCGCTTATCCTTGATAAACAAAAAGTTTAGACTCTTAATTCTAAAATCCTAATAATCCACGCTTCCAATGCGTTACTCTGATAAGATAAATATTAAGCTGTCCTTACGTCTCCTCAATCCTAAATAAATTTGTCTACCAAAATCCTCGTTAGTGAATCACAACTTAAAACAACTTATGGTGACTTAGTTCTATTCAACGATAGCCCCGAATTTTGACTTACCTCACAATTCTTCTTTCTAGAAATGGATATCAGAACTTATCGCACCTTACTTTTCTTATACTATACTCGTAATATTCATCGACTTATTATATTAGCATTTATGCAGTTTGACTTAAGAAATCTTTGTACCAAAATTTACTGATCGACTTCTATTCTCAGTAGAACGCTTAAAGGTTACACCTTATTCCAACCTCATAGTAGTATTAGCCTAAAATCCTTGAATCGAATCTTTATCTTACGGCACTAAAATTACGTAACTTATTATTTACAAGTGCATCCCGGGTGTGAAATCGTGGTATATCTTAAACCTCGAATAGCGTTAATCCATAAAACTCAATTATACAACATCGCCCTTCTACCTTAATAATAACACTTTTAGCATCAATTACCTGCTCAACTATCCTCTTCCCAATTACCATCCAGTTGAGACCTAGGACTATGAACTTTCTTATTGGAACAAGTGTCGCATTCTTATGTATCTTTAATGCTTATTTATTTCTAGCATATAAACTTAATAAGTTAGCCCATGGTAGCATTAGACTAAATTTAATAAATCAATTTCACTTATAACCCATAGAATTCTAGAATCTTCATATCAAGCTTTTAGATTTCTTACTTGATAAAAAAAAATCTTAATATTCATCAATTGATAACTTATATTGAACACAACTAATTCTCTTTTGTTTTTATTTCACCCCAAATTTCCGTATGAGCAAATATCCCATAAATTTGAAATTCAAACTTACCTAATTCAAATAGCTTTGAATAAAATAATTCCAATACACATATCTGTTTAGTCCCAAGTTTGTTAATGACTTCCACAATTTCTCAAGACAAGGTGTCTACCTCACCTCTTACGTGCGTCTACCAATTAAACTAACCATCATCGCACCCAACTTTCTTAAAAATTTTAAATTCTCACAAGGTATAATCTTAACTGTTAAGATCATGTATAAAACTTGTGACACATCAAACTTATGTTTTCAAAAATTTACTAACTCAATTTTATCCTTATAACTTAACTAACCGATCAAATTTATCTTAAATCGTCATCACTTTAAATTTTTAATTTGCCACAACATTATTTCACTAACGCTTAAATTTTCACGCCTAAGATTGATTCATCCTACAATGTCCTTGGTTACCATTCATTATAACATTATAATCCAAATATCTAAATATTCTATATTTTCTTCGAGCCTAAATAACCGAAAATTCCTACTATTTAAACTGTTCAATTCTCACTTACTACTAAATAAGTTCTCAAATTTCCTAAAATTGTAAAATTAATTCTTACTTTCCTCGAATATCATCCAATTTTTCCCTAAATCTCGAAATTCCACAATTACCCATTATTTCTCAGTATTCCCAATTTCATTTTTTTAATAGATTTCCCGCATCATAAGGTTCAATAGCCTTAAGTTTATTAAACCAAAAATTAATTCTGATAACACGTCTTACATTCCAATAAATATTTAAAATTACAACTCCTCAAAAGTTCGCATTTAATCCTTAAAATTTTGAAACTTGCAATCTGACCCTTACAGTTCTCCAAATTTACATTTTGGCCCTACAACTCTTCGAAATTTG
The DNA here is from genome assembly GCF_022965805.1 of Primulina eburnea. NCBI lineage: Eukaryota > Viridiplantae > Streptophyta > Magnoliopsida > Lamiales > Gesneriaceae > Primulina > Primulina eburnea. Next base: position 11,212,296 of record NC_133110.1, on the reverse strand, counting down.
CATCATTGTCCCCATAAAATTTTCCTTCTTTACCTCATTAAACTTTTAAATTCATGAACTCAAAATTTAAATCCCAAAATTTGGTAAATTAAAAAATAGTCCCTTAGAATTTTTTTTGTTTTGCACTTAAGTCCTCAAATTATTAGTTATTACAATTAGGTCCCTAAAATTCTCAATTCATGCAATTCCATCCTTAAATCTAACTAGGTAGAGCATGTATCCTAAATAAGTTCTACGTCTTATACTTCCAAATATCGTCGTAGTCTTCGAATCATTAATCCTTGCATGGTATCCTTAAAAATTTAATTCAACTAGCAACCACGACCCATCATTAATTTCTTACAAATTCTACAAGTCCCGAAAGCATTCATAATTTTTTTTTAAGTTTAACTTATGGTCCATAAGTAGAACATAAGTACTACTAACCCAAAAATTAATATAGTCAAATAATTTACGACCTCTCCTAATGTCAATAGCTAAATTCTTATTTATGTCCGGTGGGGGTGGAGGTGCATTTCCCTCCTTCCTCTGATGCTCACCGTCCTCCTGGTGAGGCTCATCATCTCTCACGCGCTCAAGAATACGTCTAGGAGGCATATCATTCCATACATAACCCAAACGTAACCAACATGCATAATTCCATAATTTACTTTAAATAAACACTGAAATAATTAAAGAATCTGAATGTAAAACATTTCATGGAAGCATGCTGTCAAAATAATTCATTCTTTAAATAAAATGCTGAAATGTAAAACTTACAGACCGAAGACTTGGATTCGTGAGCTTCTCGTGGTCAGTAGTAGTGTAACCCTTTACAAGAACATAGGCTCTGATACCAACTGTAAAGGCCCGAAAATTTGAGCTTGAAAATTTGCGAAAAATTAAAAATTTTCTTTTTTTAATAATTAAAATGTCTCAATCATAAGTTAAACTGATAAAAATGTTTGATATTCAAAATAGCAGCGGAAGAAATCTAATGTTTGCAAAATAATGACTTAAAAATAATTCAACAACATAAAAACTTGGTTTGAATTAAAAATAATAAATGCTAAAATGAGGTCCTTGGGTTCCACTACTGCCGACTCAAGCTAGCTCACTGGTCCCCGCCTTCGGCCCCGACCTCATCAGTACCTACAACAATCAAGTCTAGTGAGCCTAAAACTCAGCATGCATATATCATAAATAACGAGTAAATAATAAAATAAAATTTGCATGGGAGTAAAATGATCATGTCATGAGGCATAACGAAAAATATCATTTCCATAGTAATTATACTACGTGCATAACTGAACTGAAAATATCATCGTGAAAATGTTTGCTCCTTGGAGCCCTGTAATGAAATAAGTTGTAATAATTTTCTTGGTGAGATTATGGTCTACGCAAGTGGTCCCTGAACTGAACTGACCGGTAACTGGCGACCGGGCCTGTAACTGGCGACATGACTTAGTAATATACGTCTGATCAGACCACAGCCACAATACTTGATGAAACAACTGAACTGACCGGTAACTGGCGACCGGGCCTGTAACTGGCGACCGGACTTAGTAATGCTCTCATAATCGGTAACTGACGACCAGACCGGTAACTGGCGACCGGATTTAATCATGATAGTAAAGTGACCACAAGCAATATCGCATAAATCTCAAAATTTGAATATTTTTGCACGTAATATAATTAACCAATATCATTAAAATATGAACAATTTCGATCTTCTTGCATTAAAATCATGTACTTGCGATATTTAAAAATATCTATATGGCTTGATTGAAGAGTGAAAGAAGATATAAACATGCCTTGGTTTGTTTTGACAGAAAACAAACGAAATAACGACGCGGCGCGGCGGAGACAGAGTGCTCTTCACTTTCTCACTTTTTCTCTCTTAATTCCTTTAAACCAAGCATGCACCATAATTATTATAATAGCGTAAAAATAAAAAACGTGATGCATGAACATTTAAAAATATCATGATTTATGCTTAGGTGCTGCCAGGACCAAAATCTCACCTCGGTTACAAAATAACCAGTTTGCCCATGAAAACCCAAAAATTATAGTTTCACCCATAAACATAAAATTCCACGTTTTTGACATTTTCTTAATTCCATTGATTCTAACATGTCCCAAATAATTATTTAAGACTACAAGAATTTTTCCATATTTTTATTTGGCCTAAATCGATGACTTTTAAATTAATCTTTAACTATAACATATTAATGCGTTTTAATCCCGAATTAAACCAAACCTTAGCATAAAATTCCCAAATTAAAAACTTAGACTTCTAATAATTATTTGAGCTTAAATATAATTTTCCATAATTTTATTAAGCATAAATCTAGGCATTTCAATTAATTCCTTAATTAACATTTCGTGCGGTAATTAAATCCCGAATAAATCCAAAATTCATCATTCTGATCCGAAACTGACCTAACTCCTAAAAAAATTCTCAAAGTTTTGGCTTGAACTCTAGTTAGCACCCATGCCATTTTTGCGTCCCTATCCCAAAAAAAAGTGAACCAGCTCCTAGCCCACCTCTTATAGACCACCATAGGACCCTACTGGACTGGACCAACCCAAGGAACCAGCCCCATGCATGCTGGAGATCGCGAAACCCAGCTATACACCAAAACCCGCCCAATCGAGCCAAGTAGATAACCCGAGAACCATAGGTCTCCCCGCTAGTTCCAGCTGCGTTCAAGCTATTCCAGACCATGGTTCAGATCCACCCAGGTCCGGACCAAGTCAGGGAACAGCCCTTGCACAGCCGAAGGACCTCGAACCCATCGCTTAACCACATCGCTCCTCCAAAAGCACACCAACCCCGATCGGCCCTCAAGAAATCACACCTAGATCGATGAAGCTTCGACTCCAGCTACTAATCCCCATCCTTCTCGACAACAACAGCTCCACACTGTCTCCATACAGCAGCCCCCTTTCACGAAATTTCAGAGAATCATGAGCACAACCGAGTAAATGAAATGAGCACATAAAAATCGTAAATCTTCAATCCTCATGGCTAGATTGAAACTTTTAACGCAAGAACACATTCATTAGTATATAAAACATGTATGATGCATAAAAAATGATACATAAGCGTGCCTTGATGAAAAAAAATCTTGGAAAATCGATCGAGGGACAACGGCCGAAGGGAGGTGTTCCTTGCTTGAGGGAGAAATGGTTCACCGAAAGATTTGTTGCAGCAATTCACGTGAAGGTTGCTGATTGGAGGGGTTGTCGGATGTGGGAAATCATTAGGTTTAGGTTAAGATGATAATTAGCCAATATTTAAATAGTTAACCACCAATTAATGGGCCTAATTTTGATAATTAAAAGTTTAAAAAGGATTTTAAGCCCAACAAGCTTAAAAGTAGACCCATTAATTCCTAACGCACTCCAAAAAAATATTTCGCGTTGGAAAGATTTTGAAAATATTAGCCGAAACCTCAAAATTTCCCCTGATTCGATAAAATTTGCGTACCGTTAAAAACAAAGTATTGCGAGTAAAAATACCCAAATAAAATCTCATTTTTGCGAAATACCCTTAAAAATACATTAACTTAATTTATAAAAATAAATCGTATAATAAAATAATTTTCCTGAAAATTCTCCGGTCTCCGATCCTCGTTTGAACGTGAAATGCATCTAGAAATCCTAATGCATGAATTTCATGAATTAAATCCTATCATGCATGAATTATATATAAAATGCATAAAAAGAATTAAACACATAATTAATAAAATAAACATGCATTTACTGCTTTAAAACAATTTAATAAAATACCAAATAAATTTAATAACTTGCATGCTTGTCAACTTTTCAAAATATATTTACTAACATGCTAAATCACCACTTCTTAAATAAGTCTTTATTAACTTATCTCAATACTCCATCTCCAGTCCGGCCTCACTTATTTTAACTGAAAATATAACGATTAAACTACTGCGTAAAATAAATAAATTTAAAGAAAAGAATTTAAATACTCATACAATAAAATTAATTTTAATTTTAAATACTAGAATTATGCATGGCTTAAGTACGTGGTCTAATTTACGGGTTCTACATCCTGGGAGTATTATTTCACCCGGTTGTCAGTTATCGGTCCGGTCGCCAGTTACCGGTCAGTTCCCGGTCGTCTGTTACCGGTCCGGTCGCAAGTTACCGATCAGTTCAGTTCAGGGACCACTTGCGTAGACCATAATCTCAACAGAAAATTATAACATGTTATTTCAGTACAGGGCTCCGAGGAGCAAACATTTTCACTATGATTTTCAGTTCAGTTATGCACGTATTATAATTGCTCATGATAAATTATTTTCTTGATTATGCCTCATAACATGATAATTTTACCCCCATGCAAATTTTAGTATATTATTTACTCGTTATTTACGATATATGCATGCTGAGTCTTTAGGCTCACTAGACTAGATTGTTGTAGGTACTGACGAGGTCGAGGCCGAGGGCGGGGACCAGTGAGCTAGCTTGGGTCGGCAGAAGTGGAACCCGAGGACCTCATTTCAGCATTTATTATTTTTAATTCAAACCAAGTTTTTATGTTGCCGAATTATTTTTAAGTCATTATTTTGCAAACATTAGATTTCTTCCGCTGCTATTTTGAATATCAAATATTTTTATCAGTTTAACTTACGATTGAGACATTTTAATTATTTAAAAAGAAAAATTTTAGTTTTCCGCAAATTTTCAAGCACAAATTTTCGGGCCTTTACAGAGTGATCAAGCCCTTTTTCTGCTGATTCTTGATAGTTTTCATACCCATTTTTTAGAGTAGTCAATTTCATGTTATAATAGTTATGTCACCACCAAAGTTTATTCTTTTCTCATTATTATATATGGTCGCTTCTGATAGCTCAATTAATTTATTTCTTCAAAGTCATTTTATTCCCTTCTGCTTTAGAAAGAAAGTCTAATATGTAATCTAGGCAATTAAGATAAAACTATCCGAAGGCCCATTTCAAAAGTTCAATGACCAAGGGGCAATGAGACTGTCTTCTATGGAACTTCTTTTTGAATCACTTGAATTCCATGTTTACACTTGTGTGTCTGCAAATGACAGTTTTTTTTTCATCCAAGACAGTGATTTGGTGGTAGTGTACTGGTCACACAAAGTATTAATGCATAAAATGGTGCAGGGCAAATATTGCTCAGTAGTATAGCATTTGAGATTAGTAGATATTTTGTGTTTCATGAAGTATGTTGGCTGGCTGTTGATTCTCTTTCTAGGGAGGAGGCAAGAGAAGTATGCCAAAAAGTTTCAGAACAAGGGAACCCATCAGCTTTTAAAGACTTGCCTAAAGTTATTTTGAGGTACTGAAAGCTATTTTTTTTAGTCAATGGCCTCCTACGAAATTGGATTGCCAGGTTGATAAGCTGTTTCTACTTGCCTCCCGACAATTAAGATCCCTACCTAGTACCGAATGATATCATTACCGTCAATCCATAAGCTATATTGCAAAAACGAAGTGGACTACAAATTTTCCTTGACAATCAGAAATAATTTGTTTTAGTCTGCCTGTCCTCACAGTTCTTTCATTTGTCTCTTCGCCACCCATACTTTACCCCCTTTAAGTTATCAATACCTCACTTGTTGATTGAATATGGTGATATTTGGCGCCTTGTCATAATATCTTATTTTTCTTATTTAATTTAGTTTTCAATTTCTACTTCTTTGGTATTCCCTGCTATTGTTCGAGTTTTCTTTTCAAAAACTTTTTTGGATTTGTTGGTCACAAATATATACCAATTGGGAATATCAATCGCATGCTATGTGAGTTAATTATAATTCCATTTATGCGTGCATGATAAATATTTATGGTCGTGTGTCCTTTTTGTCTTGTCTGGACTTTCTACTGGGCTTCTATTTCTTCCCAGAGATCAATACTATCTCGTCATTGTGAGTGCTGTATCTTTGTATAAATTTTATGGGAATTAGGGGATGATACTTTTCTCCCTCATTTATCCTTGCCACTTGACGAACTTTGGTTCAAGAAATCGAATTGATGCACAAGTGCTAGGGCATTTAAACCCAACTTACGTTTCTTGTATCATGAACTACTATCTATCATATTCCTTAAAGGGTCTTGCTTGTTGGCAATCGTTGCTGCATTTTCCTAAAATTTAATCCTTTTTCTATTCCATAAAAATATAATAGAAAAAAGTGGGAAAATAGAGTGTTGTTTTGAATATTTTATATATACATATATATATATATATATTTAGAAAACTAACATTTAAAAATATGTTCTATATAGATATATGTGTAATAAAAGAGTTACTTTGGAGAGAGTTCAAACAAGTTTTATGGTTTATGCATAAGTTTTTAGGTTTGCTACCTTTTGCTATGACAAGCGAGCAAACTTGGGCCGCCACACATCGATTTGGTATTTAAAGAATTCGGTGGTGAACCCAAGTTGGTGATTTATTGTTAAATTTGATCGTGAATTATTTAGTTCTGGCCATATTGATAAGTTGTTTTTGATACTGGGTGAGAAAATTGAAGATAATGCATTTCTAGATTTGATAAAAAGGTTGTTTGAATGTGAGATAGTCAACATTGAATTGGGTGGGGTTTGTTTAAGCAGGGGTCTGCCTCAAGAATCTTGTAACGCCGCAGATTCGACGACTGTCCGTATCAAGACGAGTCTTTCCAGCGTGCTTATGTCCTCACTTACACGCACTCTGGGAAACTTCCTAGGAGGTCACTCATCCCAAAATTGCCCCAAGTCAAGCACGCTCAACTTTGGAGTTCTTATGTGATGAGCTACCGAAAAGAAGATGCACCTTCGTGATATGAGTAGTACCAATCAAATCTTTTAAGCCCTCTTCAACTGTTCAGTCCATTACATTGCACAGTCTCGGAATCCCTCTCATTCCCGTGTGGGTCGGTTCATTCATGTTCCCTCCACCTAGAAGCCTGACAGGAGCCGCTCATTGTCCGTGCAACTGATGGCACCGGCGTTCACCCCCCGCCCTCTTCGGCCCCGGGCTTCACATGCCCACCAGCTTCCGCTTGGTTCGTCCCCGAACCACACCGTACTAAGAGAGGTCGGCTCTGATACCACTTGTAACGCCCCAGATTCGACGACTGTACTCACTATATCAAGACGAGTCTTTCCAGCGTGCTTATGTCCTCACTCACACGCACCCTGGGAAACTTCTCAGGAGGTCACTCATCCCAAAATTGCCCCAAGTCAAGCACGCTTAACTTTGGAGTTCTTATGTGATGAGCTACCGAAAAGAAGATGCACCTTCGTGATATGAGTAGTACCAATCAAATCTTTTAATCCCTCTTCAACTGTTCAGTCCATTACATTGCACAGTCTCGGAATCCCTCTCATTCCCGTGTGGGTCGGTTCATTCATGTTCCCTCCACCTAGAAGCCTGCCAGGAGCCGCTCATTGTCTATGCAACTGATGGCACCGGCGTTCACCCCCCGCTCTCTTCGGCCCCGGGCTTCACAAATCTGACTTGAGATCGATGTTGATCAATGTTTACTTTAACGGGTTTGATAAGGAAGTTCAAGAATTACTATTAAACACGAATAAAGAGATTCCTAAGTTCGTGGAAAATGATCTTATATCGGCTGAAAGAGATTCAGACCATGTGTTTTTTATAAGCCATTGAAGATTTATAATGTCCGATTATTGGATGAGATATTGATTGTTACTTCAGGAACAAAGATTGATGGCTTTAATATTGAAGAATAGAGTAGTGAAGTTATTAGAACGTGATTTGGATTTGAGAGTGGGTAAACTTACAACTGTCATTCATAGCGCGGTTCACTACAAAAAAACGGAAGGCGTAGCGACGGTTTTTCCTATTCCGTCGCTATATAGCGAAGGTTTTTATTAAAACCGTCGTCTATTAAATTTAGCGACAATTTACTAACACCCGTCGCTATAATAGCGACGGGTTTATTTAAACCGTCGCTATATTAGCGACGATTTTTCATCAACCGTCGCTAATATTGTGACAATTCCACAAAGCGTCGCCCATGTGTGACGGTCTTGTATTCTACCGTCGCTATGTTAGCGACCGTTTTCAATCAACCGTCGCTTAATTTTAAAGACGACGGGTTTTATCAAAACAGTCGCTATAGAGCGACGGTTTAAATAAACCGTCGCTTAATTTGATAAGCAACGGTTTTCATAAAACCGTCGCTATATAGCGACGGTTCAAGCTAAATATAACGACGGATTTTACGAACCCGTCGCTAAATATAGCGACGGGTTTTTAAAACCGTCGCTAATATTAGCGACGGTTTTGTATAAACCGTCGGTTAATATTAACGACGGTTTCTTAAAACCGTCGCAAATATAGCGACGGTCTTCTTCCAAATAACCGTCGCTATAAGCGACGGGAGTCGAAAAACCGTCGCTTCTAGAATGCGACGTAGCCGGTGACGGATCGCGAAACCGTCGTTAAAACCGTCGCCCTACCCTTTTCATTATCTAAATAATAATTCCAAACTATAACAAAAGAATCTTTAATATTTTCAATATCAATCTTCATAGTTTAATCTAAAAATTAATGAAACTCTAATCAAATAATTGCATGCACAATGATATTAGTATTATTAAACATTAAGAGACCTGAAGTAATTTAATTTAATGTCATTATCTAATTTTTATGTAACAAAAATCAGCTCAAACAAATGATAAAATATTTTATTTTGTTTAATAAATAATATCGCCAAAGCCTATTTTTATAAAATTTGTGGTTCGTCTATAATTATCATATGCTAATAAATATTTCTTTATGTTTATAAACCAAATTAATCTTTTAAAATATGATATCATCTCTAACAATTTCATAAATTTGAAATAATAAAATACTATCATATTTAAGTAAATATTCTAGTTAATTATAAAAAAATCATATAAAAATTATTTCTAAATTTTTTAATATAATATCAAGATTTTGTTTTTTTATTTCTGTGATATCATAATTTTGTGTGTTGTGTGTGTATTTGTATACTCAATCAGGCGTAGGTCTCTTGTGAGACGGTTTTACGAATCTTTATCTATGAAACGGGTCAACCCTACCGATATTAACAATAAAAAATAATACTCTTAGCATAAAAAGTAATATTTTTCATGGAAGATTCAAATAAGAGATCCATCTCACAAAATACGATTCGTGATATCGTCTCACATAAGTTTTTGCAGTCAATCCGGAAGCCAATTTGCATGATTGAATTTTAGTTAATTTAGAATAATTTTTTTGCCACAATATAAAATACTTTTCATCAAATCAAGATTCTCTGCATTGGTGTCTCCTTTAAACCCTAAGCCTTCACCGCTTTCCACAGGCGACTCTTCTGTGCTTAATAATTATTTTGAATTTGGTGTAAATACGAAAAAAATATGTTGTTTTTTTTCTGTACCGATAATCTTCGCTTTTTCACGGTTAAATTATTTCAACTCAAGATTTTTGTTAGCCCTTTATGTTTTCTGTAGTGGTTTTTGCCTTTCTGAAGTGCGTAAATTGATTTTAAAGTTCTTTGAATTTTTTTTGCTAGCATAAAGATGTCGTCTTTAAGGAATGATATTCCAAGAAAAGCTCACAAGGAGCACGCTCAGCCGCAAGTGTGATTATTTTTTGGGGCCATTAATTTCTTTATTGCCCGTTTTGAAATATTTTGACGTATATTTCCGGTTCACTCAATTGATGATTTGTTGTGTTTACCAGGCATTTGAGAAGGAAATTTGGGCTGCTCGAAAAACATAAAGATTATATCATTCGTGCACGAGCCTATCACCAGAAGGAGCAGGCTTTACTGGTAATTTCTACTACCCTTCGTCTTGTTGGTTTTGGTAGCATTTTATGAACGAAATTTGGCGAGTTCTTATTTTATGTAAATCCCTTCTGCGTGTTTATAACAGAAACTTAAGGAAAAAGCACCATTGAGGAACCCAGATGAATTTTACCTCAAGATGATTAAAACAAAAACTGTTGGCGGAGTCCATAAACCTGAGTAAGCTTGAAAAATTTATTTTTATGAGGTTATCTGTTCTCTTTTGAGGATATTTATTTGAGTGTAATTTGAATATTAGCTGTTTATTGTGGATTTTGTAAAGGAGCCAGGCTAATAAGTACACTAACGAAGAGCTGATGTTGATGAAGATCCAAGACATTGGATATATTTTTCAGAAGCTTCAAACTGAAAAAAGGTTTTATTTTAGAGTTTCTGGTTTTTTGGTTCTCGGATTCTCGAGATAGCTGTAATGCAGGTTCTTTATTCTGAAATTTAACTTTTTGGATGCAGAAAATTGAAAGACTTAATGGTATGCTGCATTCTCTTGACAATCAGTCATCATCCAAACATGTTTATTATGTTGACAACAGGTGAGTGATCAAGCCCTTTTTCCACTGATTCTTTATAGTTTTCATACCCATTTTTTAGAGTAGTCAATTTCATGTTATAACAGTTATGTCACCACCAAAGTTTATTCTTTTCTCATTATTTGATATGGTCGCTTCTGATAGCTCAATTAATTTATTTCTTCAAAGTCATTTTATTCCCTTCTGCTTTAGAAAGAAAGTCTAATATGTAATCTAGGCAATTAAGATAAAACTATCCGAAGGCCAATTTCAAAAGTTCAATGACCAAGGGGCAATGAGACTGTCTTCTCAGGAACTTCTGTTTGAATCACTTGAATTCCATGTTTACACTTGTGTGTCTGCAAATGACAGATTTTTTTTTTCATCCAAGACAGTGATTTGGTGGTAATGTACTGGTCACACAAAGTATTAATGCATAAAATGGTGCAGGGCAAATATTGCTCAGTAGTATAGCATTTTGAGCTTAGTAGATATTTTTGTGTTTCAAGAAGTATGTTGGCTGGCTGTTGATTCTCTTTCTAGGTAGGAGGCAAGAGAAGTACGCCAAAAAGTTTCAGAACAAGGGAACCCATCAGCTTTTAAAGACTTGCCTAAAGTTATTTTGAGGTACCGAAAGCTATTTTTTTTAGTCAATTGCCTCCTACGAAATTGGATTGCCAAGTTGATAACCTGTTTCTACTTGCCTCCCCACAATTAAGATCCCTATCGAGTACCGAATGATATCATTACCGTCAATCCATAAGCTATATTGCAAAAACGAAGTGGACTACAAATTTTCCTTGACAATCAGAAATAATTTGCTTTAGTCTGCATGTCCTCACAGCTCTTTCATTTATGTATTCACCACCCATACTTTATCCCCTTTAAGTTATCAATACCTCACTTGTTGATTGAATATGGTGATTTTTGGCGCCCTGTCATAATATCTTATTTTTCTTATTGAATTTAGTTTTCAATTTCTACTTCTTTGGTATTCCCTGCTATTGTTCGAGTTTTATCTTCAAATTTTTTTTTGAATTTCTTGGTCACAAATATATTCTAATTGGGAATATCAATCGCATGCTATGTGAGTTAATTATAATTCCATTTATGCGTGCATGATAAATACTTAAGGTCGTGTGTCTTTTTTGTCTTGTCTGGACTTTCTACTGGGCTTCTATTTCTTCCCAGAGATCAATACTATCCCGTCATTGTGAGTGATGAATCTTTGTATAAATTTTATGGGAATTAGGGTATGATACTTTTCTCCATCATTTATCCTTGCCACTTGACGAACTTTGGTTGAACAAATAGAATTGATGCACAAGTGCTAGAGCATTTAAACCCAACTGACGTTTCTTGTATCATGAACCACTATCTATCATATTCCCTAAAGGGTCTTGCTTGTTGGCAATCGTTGCTGCATTTTCCTAAAATTCGATCCTTTTCTATGTTGTATCTTTCTACTTTGATTTTGGGTATTTAGTTTTATTCCAAATGACTTTTCTGTTTCTTGTAGAACATAACTTTATCGAATCAAATGGTTGGTTATCTGTCAGTCGTGCACAAATCCTTTTCCTTTTGATGAGTTTTGTTTCGGTTGATTTCCAAATTTCTTTTCAGTCTATCCTTGGATTTAGGCCTTCATATTACTTTTGTTTCTCTTCTACATCGAGGAAGTTAGACTAGAATTTGTGGTTGAGGAGTTTAGTTTAATCGTGTATAGAAACACGGTCAACATGCAGGAAGACAGATTCTTCATATCGAGAGCTAGAGGCTAGAAAAAAACGGTTAAAAGATCTAGAGAAAATAAACACGGATATGTCTATGCAGAAAGAGTTACAGGTATCAATATTTTAGAGAGTACGTTATACGCTTCATTTTTTTTTCCTTGTTTCGCTGTAGGGTAATCATTTTAATGCATCATTGGTGCAGAAAAGGGGTAAGAAACGCAAACTGCGTGAAGATGAAATGGTTAGTCCCACTTCAAGACCCGTGTATAAATGGCGACAAGAAAGGAAACGTTGAATAGAATACTTATATAACGAAGATTTCTTGAATGAGAACCTGAGGAGGGGACGTGCAACAATATCCTGTAGTGATCTGGGAAGCACAATTTTCGTAACTGTGTGGAAACTGCGTGATTTTTTAATCGAAACAACCGTAAACGTTGAAACATAATTTTTCTGTGACTGATGTTGGAAACAAAAGTATACTTCAATGTTTTCATAACCGGATCACCTTCATAACCGGACCGGTGATCGAATCGAAAAACACATGTTGAATTTATGGTGTGACCGAAAATTGTTATATTATATAAAATAATAATATAATATTATAAATAATGAAAAAGATATAGTTACCGATATAGTGATATTTCATGCTTTTAAGTTCCCAAAAATACTCTGCCATTAGAGCAGTCAGATCCATCAAATTTCACTGCGAAGAACTACAATAATGTGTGTAAAGTTTATAGCTTATATTTTCATTGTCGAAATTCTTTTCCATAAAAATATAATAGAAAAAAGTGGGAAAATAAAGTGTTGTTTTGCATGTTATATATATATATATATATATATATATATATATATATATATATATATATATATATATATTTAGAAAACTAACATTTAAAAATATGTTCTATTTAGATATATGTGTAATAAAAGAGTTACTTTGGAGAGAGTTCAAACAAGTTTTATGGTTTATGCATAAGTTTTTAGGTTTGCTACCTTTTGCTATGACAAGAGAGCAAACTTGGGCCGCCACACATCGATTTGGTATTTAAAGAATTTGGTGGTGAACCCAAGTTGGTGATTTATTGTTAAATTTGATCGTGAATTATTTAGTTCTGGCCATATTGATAAGTTGTTTTTGATACTGGATGAGAAAATTGAAAATAAGACATTTCTAGATTTGATAAAAAGGTTGTTTGAATGTAAGATAGTCAACATTGAATTGGGTGGGGTTTGTTTAGGCAGGGGTTTGCCTCAAGAATCTGCCTTGATTTCGATGTTGATCAATGTTTACTTTAATGGGTTTGATAAGGAAGTTCAAGAATTACTATTAAACACGAATAAAGAGATTCCTAAGTTCGTGGAAAATGATCTTGTATCGGCTGAAAGAGATTCAGACCATGTTTTTTTATAAGACATTGAAGATTTATGCTGTCCGATTATTGGATGAGATATTGATTGTTACTTCAGGAACAAAGATTGATGGCTTTAGAATTGAAGAATAAAGTAGTGAAATTATTAGAACGTGATTTGGATTTGAGAGTGGATAAACTTACAACTGTCATTCATAGCGTTGTTCACTACAAAAAAACAGAAGGCGTAGCGACCGTCGCTATTATAGCGACGATTTTTCTTAAATCGTCGTTATATAGCGACAATTTACTAACACCCGTCGCTATAATAGCGACGTGTTTATTAAAACCGTCGCTATATTAACGACGGTTTTTCATCAACCGTCGCTAATATTGCGACAATTCCACAAACCGTCGCCCATGTGCGACGGTCTTGTATTCTACCGTCGCTATGTTAGCGACCGTTTTCAATCAACCGTCGCTTAATTTTAAAGACGACGGGTTTTATCAAAACAGTCGCTATAGAGCGACAGTTTAAATAAACCGTCGCTTAATTTGATAAGCAACGTTTTCATAAAACCGTCGCTATATTTAATTAAGCAATGATGATACTTAAGAATGCGACATTTGTTCAATGAGGAAAATACCGAGTCTTAGGCCTCGACTATATTGTAACTGGAAAGAGAATAGTTTAAGCATGTATTTGAAACTAGAAGGGTTTTATTATTAAGGTAGAAGATCGAGATTGTATATTTTGGGTTTTATGGATTATCACTACTCGAATTTAAGATTTGCAATAATTTAATATTTGGGGTGTACTTGTAAATAATTAAGTTATGTACGTTTGGTGTCGTAAGATAAAGATTCGATTCAAGGATCTTAGGCTAATATTATTATGTGGTTGAGGTAAGGTTTAACATTTAAGTGTATTACCAATGATAGAAGTCGATCAGTAAAGTTTGGTACTAAGACTTTTTAAGTTGATCAGCATAAAGGATGATGTAATAGGTTGATAAACAATATGGGTATAGTATAAGAAAAATAAGGTGCAATAGGTTTGGACATCCATTTCTAATATGAGGAATTGCAAGAAAAGTCAAAATTCGAGGACTTAGTAAAATATAACTAAGTTATCGTAAGTTGTTTTAAGTTGCGATTCACAAACGAAGATTTCAATAGGCAAAATAATTATGATTGAGGGGACATAAGGACGGTTTAACATTTATTTTATCAGAGTATTGCAGCGAAAGCGTGGATTATTGGGATACTAGAATTAAGAATCTAAAATTTATTATTATAAAGGATAAGTTAATTTCGGGGACGAAATTCAATTTAAGGGGGGTAGAGTTGTAGAACCCGAAAATCAGATTACGTATAAGCCATGCATAATTTCTATTATTTAAATTAAAAATGAATTTTTAAGAAAATATGAAGTGTTTTATTTATTTTAAAAGAAGATGTTTAGTTTTATCTTTTCAGGGTAAATACACGAGGTCGGACCAGAGTTTGGAGATTAGAAATAAGATTAATATATAATAAGAAAAATATTCCTAAATTTAATTTAAGCTAAGGAATAATTTATTTTAATTAAAAAGAATGTTTTAGGATTTAATAAATTAACTAGAGCTAAGTTATGAAATAAATTCTTTTAGGTTAATATTTAATTAAAGATTAAATTAAAATATGTAAATAAATGGGGATGAATTAATCTAGGTATAATATATATTCAAGAAATTAAACATAGTATTTAAATACTTAATGTTGAATACATGCAAAGTCATGCAAGAGTTTAATCTAAATTAATGTGTTAATTCACTAATATGTATAATGAGTATTTAAAATATTAAGAATTTAAAATACAAGGTTTAAATAATAATAATATACCATGCAAATGAGTAATAAATTTGGTTAAGACAATTCAAAAGAGTAGTAAATTCATTCTAGTCATCTAATTGGCCTTTAAAATGAATACCATTACTCACCTTTAATTCAATAAGTTATTGGTAAATTCAATACTATAATCCACATCATTTTTCCTCAAACCATTACCTAAGCAAATTATCGTGAACATGCAGTAGAGATAATAAGAAACAAACGGCAGCTAGGGAATGGAAGCAATTCAAAATCCATTCAAATTTTTGACTTGTAACCTTCAACTAAATGCACTTCAAGACTCCTTTATCACCCCTTGAACCTTCATCTTCATTACCTACATTTCCTACACACCCATACCTTCGAAATTATCAGAAACACATCAGAAAGAATGAGAGAAAATCGGCTATTATGGAACCTTAAAATGATTATGGAACCTTAAAACACCTCCAATAACACTCATCTTCATTGGCTAGAAAACCTATACTCTTACCTTTGAAAAATAGCAGAAAACCAGCAGATAATAATAGTGAAAACAACAGCAAAACAGTAGGATAACAAGAGGAGAAATCCAACTCAATTCCGTCGCTCGTACTCTTCGTATTGATTTGTTTTTGTCAAAACAAATTCCAGGCATGTATATATTATTCTTTTGCTCTGCAATCAAGTTATATTAGCTATTTTAAATCAGTATATGTTAATAAATCAAGTGACAAAACGCATTTTGACAGCAAAACTCTTAAAAAAATTCTGTACAGCTTATCGGCCAATGATTTGTGCTTCACGGTTCAGTGTATTGTGTTGTTGACAGGGGGTAGCTCGAATCCAGGCATACATGGCTGCTTCTAGGAATGTTTTAGAGTGTGTTAGGGTGTTATTGGTCCATTGGATTACATCCATACACGCACAAACAAAGATATGACAGCAACATTTTTATGAGCACAGAATTTTGGGTTCAGAGTTTCTGTCATTGGATTGTTCAAAGGGGTGTTCGAATCTTGGCTGTCCTAGGGACTGTAGCCATGGTTAGAGCCTTTCCTTATCATGTCTAGAATCTGTCCAAATCAGTTTTTATAAGCTTGAGTCACTGATCCATTCGAATTTCACAACCACAAACAAGTTACCTTCGGTTTCTTCAAATTCTGGGTGTATGCATTTCGGGTTTTCAGTGTGGTTTGGATTATGATTGGCTCCTAGCCCATAGCCATGGTTCATACAACACTACATCATGTCTAGATCGAGCCATGGTCAATGAAATGGTCACTGGAACGACACAAGACAATAAAACAATTCAATAAATATCACTACACAGAAATTGAGTTCTCGGTTGGGATGTTTCAGTGTCTTAGGTAATGGCTTGGTTTATGATTGGATTTTAGCCCTTAGCCATGGTCCAAGCCATGCCTTAGGATGTTGGTAAGAGTCCTTGGGCGGTGGTTCAAGCCCATAGTCAATTATTTTCAGAGTTTACTACAAATACACACAAGTTGCCACTGCTGCACTTTTGACAGCAGCTATGGGATTCGGTTTTTGGGGTTGTTGGAGTTCTTGGTTGGCTTTTAGCCCATGGACTTGGACTGGACAGTACCTTAATGAGTTAGGAAAGTCGTGTTTTTGGCCGTTTGTGATTTGGTCGAGTTTAGAGGTCGTACGAGAATTTACGGTGAAAGGTGCCAAAATGACTCTCGAAAGAGTGTTTTATGTTTTTGGATTCCTTTCAGCTATTTTCGTGTTTTGCAGTTCTTATGCATATTTTTCAGTATGTTTGGGGTATTTTTAATCATGGTTAAACGTCGGTTTATTGTTGGTTCGGGTTGGTATAATACCATGATTGAAAATCAAGGGGTTGGTCCTAATAGTTTCATTGTTGGTCCTATTGTTAGGTTTTTTTTTGGTTCTATTGTCGAGTTTAGGTCAAAATAATATTATTTGCATGAGTCACATATTATAATTAAGTCGCAGCGAGCCTGGGAGCGATCCAACTCATCCGGTAAAATAAGGTTATAATTATATTACGTGCATAAAAATATAAAATGTTTATTTTTGAGATATATGCTATATGTCTTGTGGCCACCTTATGTTTATGGGTTTGGAAGTCGGTAGGCGCAACCCAGGAACTCTCCACCCAATGACTTACGACCGGTTTACGATTATGTATGGGTACGGACATCCAGTCCAAGGGCTGTGATTGATCTTTACCACCCAGTATACTGTGGTTTAGTGTGATCAGACGCTCACGTTATGTTATGGGCCACTGGCTTAGGAACATTATCTCTACCAGAAAATTATGATACGCTATGACAGAGCTCTACTGAGCAAAGCTTTTACTTATGATTTTCAGATATGCACGTAGTTATAATTATTCATGATACGATTTTCACCGTACGCTTTACGATATTTTATTTTTACATTGCATGCGATTTTATGATATATTTACTTGTTATTCACGATATATACATGTTGAGTCTTTAGACTCACTAGACTTGATTGTTGTAGGTATTGATGAGGTCGAGACCGCGGGCGGAGACCAGTGAACGATCTTGGGACAGCAGTAGTAAACCCGAGGACCTCATGTTTTAGCTTATGCACCTTTTATCATTCAAACACTATTTTAATATGTTGGATTATTTTTAAGTTGTTGTTGAAACACAACGTTGACTTCCGCTGTTATCTTTAAAGTTTAAATTATTTACATGTTTATTTTATAAATGAGGCAAGTTACTTATTTAATTAGAAATTTTTAATAATTCCGCAAAAATACAAATATGAAATACAGGCCTTTACAGTTGGTATCAGAGCCTATGTTCTTGTAAAGAGTTGTACTACTACTGACCACGAGAAGCTCATGATGTCACGTCTTCGGTCTGTAAGTTTTACATTTGCGCATTTTATTTAAAGCATGAAATATTTTAACAGCAGGTTTTCATGAAATATTTTACGTTCAGATTTTGGTTATGCAATATTTAGTTAAATTTAAAGAAATAATGTAATTATGCATGTTGGTTATGTTAGAATTGGAAATGTCTAAGAATTCGAATATTGGGCCTTAGGAGAAGTTGAAAATGATTTGACTATATTAATTTTAGGTCAGTAGTACTGATGTCCTCCTTATGGGTCATAAGTTAATCTTGAAAATTTTGAATGCTTTTGGGACTTGTAGAAATTCTAAGAAATTGTTAGACATGAATTTTATTGTGGCGATGATAACTAAAACCAGTAGACCAGTAGACCAGCAGAACAGAACAATAGAATATCTTATCAGTAGCTGCTGATCTACTATAACTAAACCAGTAGAAAAGGGATAACAATACAAAATCAGTAGAGAACGCTTTTCTAACGTTGCTATCTTAATTGTTACCGTTAAAGAATTCCCAGTACTAGTATTAATTGCAGCATTAAATACTATACGGAGTCATTTAATGCATATTACCCAATTAAGTATAAAACAAGACTGATTGTTTTATAGCTTTTCTGCAGGAACTTATTTCGGTGATAAAGCTGATTGTATCAGTTATCTGAAGACTTACTCTGATTGTTAACGTTGAACTCAGTCGATTATATATACTTGGATCAAATCCTTTGTTCGACACGACACTTCACATAATATCATTTTCAAGGAACAAAGCTACTCTCTTATCAGACGAATCTCGAAATTCCTTGAGCACTCTAAAGTTCAACACAAAGAAAAGTAGCACACGCTTCATAGCTTATATCTGATCTTTTAAAGATCATCTTGTGCTACTGATTCTTACACTCTTCACAATCTCAACATCACTTATATTTTATCAAAAAGAGTTTGTAATCTGAAAAGAGTCTTTTCAGAACTTTGTGTTTCGCATTTTTGTTAAGAGTTGAGTAACTAAGAGTTTCAGTAGGCTGAGGTGTAAGTCCTTCTGAAGTGGGTGTGTACAAGAGTTGTACTATAATATCCAAAGTCTTTTAGTTATACCTTCTGGAAACAGGAGAAGGAGAGACGTAGAAGAGTTTATCTTCGAACTTCCATAAACAACTGTTGCCTACTGTTTTACTGTTTTTCAACTACTTCATCAGATTGTTTCCGCACGTTTTCATTGTAATCAGGTGAAAGTATTCGCACAAGATTAACTACTATCCTTAACAGGATTTTAGTACCTCATCAAAACGAAAAACGAGTAGAGTTTATTCACCCCCCCTCTAAACTCAATTTCGATCTTCAACAATTGATATCAGAGCAAGTCATTCTTGTTTGTGAAAAATTGCAACAAATGGCACATTTCAGCAAGATCCCTATGTTCTCTAAGGAAGATTTTGATGAGTGGAAGATAAGAATGCAAGCTCATCTTGCAGCACAAGATGATGACATGTGGTATGTCATCACAGATGTTCCACTGAAAATCTTAAAGCCTAACACAACTGTTGCTGTTACTGACGGTGCACCACAGATGGTCGAGAAATCAAGAAGTGAATGGACTAGTGAAGATAAGAAGAAAGCCAATCTTGATAATGTGGCGAAGGATATATTGTATAAAACTCTCGACAAGAACACCTTCAGAAGGATCAAAATGTGTTCTACTGCAAAGGATATTTGGGAGAAGCTCATCCAGATATGTGAAGGAAATGAGCAAACAAAAGAAAACAAACTGTCTGTAGCAATGCAGAAGTTTGAAAATATGAAAATGAGAGCTGGTGAAACTTGATGAAAGATTCAGCAGCCTGGTAAATGAGCTAACAGCTCTGGGTAAAGAGTATAACAACAGAGAAATAGCCCTCAAGGTGATGAGAGCTTTACCCAGAGAATGAGATGTTAAAACAATGGCTATGAGAGTATCCAAAGACTTGAACAAGTTGGAACTGCACGACTTATTTGCAGATCTGAAAGCCTACGAGTTCGAATTGGAAGTGAGAAGTGGAGAAGAGCCTTCAAGCCTACCAACCAAGGCTCTTGCTGCTACTGCTACTGCTACTGCTTTTACTGCTACTGTCTCTACTTCTTCTACTGCTGCTGCAGTTGTACCTCAGGCATTACCGACTGTGATCATTGACAATACAATGGAGAAGACTGCTGAACAAATCAGTAGTGATGCTATGTCCTTATTTGTGAAGAAATTTTCCAGGTTCATGAAGAAGAATCATCGAACTTATCAGGGTCTCAATCGCAACTACAAAAAAGATTCACCATCTGGTGATATGGGATGCTTTAACTGTGGAAAGATAGGTCACTTCATTGCAAATTGTCCTAAACCAAAGAAGGATGATCAAAAGAGAAAGGATCACAAGAGGAATGACAAAAAGTCCAGAAGAGATCGAAAAGCTATGATTGCCGAAGAAAGCAAATCCAAATGGGCGGACTCTAGTTCTGAGTCATCTGATTCAGATAGTCATTCCAGTGACAGTGATGCAGAAGAAGTCAAATGTCTAATGGCAGACAATGACTCAACCTCGATATCTGGAGAGGTATTTGATTTTAACTCTAATGAATTTACACGAAATGACTTGATTGATGCACTGCATGAAATGGTAAAAGAGTATTCCAGACTTTCTCAATCATTTAAAGAAGTTAAGATTGAAAATCAGAACTTAAAGAATCAGAACAGTAAGTTAACTTGCTTGCAAGTAGACAGCTGCAATGATTTACAAGTTAAGATGAGTAAATTAATAACTGAGAATTAAAGAGCCAAAGCAGATTAACAGAAGGTGCTTTCTGAAAACCAGAAGTTGTCGCTACTGGTAAATGCTTGGAACAAGTCTCCTGTTTCATTGGAAAAGATGCAAGAATTACAAAAACAGTCAGGAGATAGGAGTGGTCTCGGTTTTTGTAATAATGAAGGCACTTCTGAAACGAATACTAAGCCAACACTGGATATGTGCAAAGGGAAATACATTCACTTTGTGAAATCCAGTGTGGTACAGGAACCAGTAGTACCTACTGTTTCAGTTGAAAGGAATGTAAATCAGACGAACAGAAGGATGCACTATGGTCTGGGTTACATTAAACCTAAGGAAAAAGTTGACCAGAGTTCTAGATTCAGAAAAGAATTCAACTCTGGAAGACAACATCCTATGAAAGTTAGAAACTACCAGTACTACAACTCTAAACCTGTTCAGAAGAGATATAGACTGGAAAACAGAAACAGAAGGGAGGAACAACACTTTAATATGCATACTGTTAGAAATAACAGACCTTCTGTTGCACACACATCTTTGGACACCCGAAGTACAAGGTCAATAAAAATTGTACAAATGTGGCTCCCCAAAGGACTGATAAGGCTTGGACCCAAATAGATTTGGGTACCAGATACTAAAATTTGTGTTTGCAGGAACAGCAGAAAGAAGCAGAAATCAGTAACTCTACATGGTATCTGGACAGTGGATGTTCCAGACTCATGACTGGACAAAGAAACCTACTTTCCGAGATAGTGAGTTGTACTGGACCAAAGATAACTTTTGGAGACAACTCAAAAGGTAAAACCAAGGGTAAGTGTAACGAACCGTACTTTTCATACTCAACATTTGCGGAAAAATTAAAAATTTTCTTGAATGTAAACATTCATACGGTCGTCACTCAACATTCTTAAAAATAGATCTCACAATCATTCGTCACCAATAAAAATTTTGCTAAAAGAAACTGTCTCAAAATATTTCGCATCCAGATATTTAAAAATCAGAGTATTTCTAAACTTCGCATAAAACGTAAACATTGCGGTCCTCGGGTCTAGCCTGCCACTCAGTCCAAGCCTGCCCCTTGGTCACCACCTCCTGTCTCCTCAACATAGTCACCTGCATCGATCAAGTCTAGTGAGTCTAAAGACTCAACACGTATAAACTGGAATAACGAGTACTACATAATAAAATCACATTCAACTTTAAAATAGGACATACATAACTTGAACTTGAACTTGCGTATTAAAACTTGAACATACGTACATACATACTTCGACGTGCCATAACTTAAACTTTTCATAAACATGCTGCATACTTGAACATACTTGAACATACATAACTTCATCATTTTGCGTAGATGATGTTTCAAAGCAAGTGACCCGTAACATAATAAATGCCTGATCAGACAAACCACAGTACTGGGCTGACAGGGACGTATCCACTGCCACATACATAAGATCCCCGTTCATAATTTAACGGGCTGGTTGGTCCCCGTTCATAATTTAACGCTTTCCAACCATGATCTAACCCGTTCATAATTTAACGGGCGGATTGGTCCCCGTTCATAATTTAACGCTTTCCAATCCTAAACATACTTCGGTCACAAGACATTTAGCATACCTCAAAAACTTAAAATATTTTCTTTGCACGTCAACATACTTACTTGGCGTTGAGGGATTCGTTGGACTTCGATCGGGGCCGTTGCTGCAACATACTAACATAAAATTTTATACTCAACTCACATAACTTAACGTAGAAATCATACTTACTCTCGAGTTCGATCATTACTTAGGACGTTCTAAAATTTCCCATGACACGACCTTGATAATCCTTGCACTAAATCATGACATCAACCTCAAAACAAACTATATTATTTTTCCCAAAAATGGAAGGACACGGACCCCGTACCTACACCCGTGTAGGGGTCCGTGTAGGTACTGGAAGTAGACACCGAAAGGAAGCAAAGGCACGGACCCCGTGTCAGGGTCCGGGTGAGGGTCCGTGTAGGTACTGGAAAAAGACACTAAGTGAAACCCAAAGGCACGGACCCCGTGCCCTCATCCGTGTAGGGGTCCGTGTAGATACTGGAAAAAGACGCCGAGAAGAAAACAAAGGCACGGACCCCGTGTCAGGGTCCGTGTACGGGTCCGTGTACCCACTGTGATCGCGAACTTACGAAAATTCTGAACACCCAATGCTTATTCTTCTAGACTCGATTATACGGACCAAGCACCGACCCCTCGAGACTCATCCTAGCATACCATAACATAAATCCAAATTGTACAAACGTTTCAACACAACAATGTTCGCTCTACGACACCCACGACCCAAAATACGGCAATTGACATCAAACTGTTTCCTACGACTTCTCATTAGTTCGAGTGCCTATTGACATGAAACGTAACCTCAAAAACACTCTTAACATCATTACTAACATACCCGTACGTAGTAACAATCGCCCGTCGATTTCCAACGAAGCCTGCAACACTGAAACTTCAAGAATTATCAATATCATAACTTTTCTGAAACGCAGTTTGAGCAGTCCCACGAAAATCGCCATACCTCACTCAATATTTGTCCAAAAATTTCGAACCATATATCAAATCGAAGGTATCGAAAAGTTCTACGTTTTTTCCGTTGAAAGTTTTCTCAAAATATGAACAGAAAAATCGCATTATTTGAAAAGACAGCAAAAACGAGTTTTAGATCTAAAACTTTACCCTCGAAATTGATCCGATCTATAATCCGCTCAAACTACTAACACAACATACACATGGTTTTACGCATAAATAACAACGCACGCATAATATGACATGATCGATGCATCAAGAACAGAATATACGTGCCTTTTGATGGTAAACTTTACCGAAACGGCGATACCGATGCGGGAACGGAGCGAGGCTTGATCCGGGACGAACGTGGCTCGATTTTCTTGAAATAAACTCCACAAAATATTGCTGGAAATTATAAAGGGGGTAGGCGGCTGCTGTAGGGAGGGAGGCCCTAGGTTTTCTATTCTCAAAAATATAAAACTAGAATGAATTTTGATAGTGTGTGTGTGTTACGGCTTTGTGTGTGTGAAAAAGGTGTAAGTGTGTGTGGGTGTGAGGTTAACGTGAGTTAGTGGTGAAGTTAGGGAAAATAATTTGCTTAATCATGAATTAACCACTAATTTAAATTAAATCAAACACTAACTCACTCAATTTCCTTAATTGAAATAAAACACACACTAATTTTAAAAGTTCTAAACTCTTAAATTACTAAATACATAAATAAGACTTTTAAAATATTAAAAACTTAATAAATTATTTAAAATGCCCCATTCTTAACTTAAAATAAAATACCACACTTCAAATTACTGAAAATCGTCACCAGTCTTATCCTCGTTCCCGCCTCGAATAATCGCCTAAACATAAAGCTCAAGAAAAACGTTTAAACATGAATCAACTAAACATATTATAATTTGAAATAATACAAATTCATAAATCATGAATTAAAACCCAATTTAATGAAATAAACATGCATTAAAACCATTTAGAAAAATGCATAAGGAATTTAATAACTTGCACGCACGTGGTTCATGTGGATCTCAAATTTTCGCGACGTCACAGTAAGGGTAAGATTATCCATGGTAACATAACTATTAATGATGTTTTATTAGTTGACAATCTTTGTTACAATCTAATCAGCATTAGTCAACTATGTGATAACGGTTATTCTGTAGCTTTTCAAAAGCATTCATGTATAGTTAGAGATTCTGCTGAAACTACTGTGTTAACGGGAAAAATAGAAGGCAATACTTATAGAGTTTCTTGGAACTCAAATCATGTCAATACTCCTATATGCTTAGTTGCTTCTCTTAGCAATAAACACTGGCTATGGCACAAGAAATTGAATCATCTGAATTTCAAGTCAATCAATTATCTCAAGAAGCAGAATATGGTTGATGGATTACCTGACATTAATTTCGTTAAAAATCATGTTTGTTCTGCTTGTCAGCTTGGGAAACAGATAAGATCCAGTTTCAAGACCAAAGATAGCAAATCAACTTCAAAATGTCTGGAACTACTGCATATGGATCTATTTGGTCCAATCTCCATCATGAGCTTAGGGGGAATGAAATATACTCTTGTTGTTATTGATGATTTTTCTAGATTCACTTGGGTAATCTTTCTTGCAGGAAAAGATCAAACTAGTAGTCTCTTGATCAAGCTTCTGAAAAGGATTCAAAATGAAAAATATACTATCATTATTAAAATTAGAATTGATCGGGGCACTGAATTCACTAACAAGTATCTTGAGTTATATTTGAATGAACAGGGAATTCATCATGAATATTCAGCTGCCAGAACTCCTCAACAAAACGGAGTAGCTGAGAGGAGCAATAGAACTCTAAAAGAAGCAGCTAGAACAATGCTAGCAGATGCAGACATTTCTCAGCGCTTCTGGGCTGAAGCTATCAATACTGCTTGTTACACGCAAAACAGATCTATGGTCAACAAAAGACACAACCAGACTCCGTATGAAATATGGAAATGGAAGAAGCCTAACGTATCATATTTTCATGTGTTTGGTCGCAAATGTTTTGTACTAAATAATGGCAAAAATCATTTAACTGCATTTGATTCTAAATCAGATGCTGGAATATTTCTTGGTTACTCTGCTGTAAGCAGAGCTTTTAGAATCTTCAACAATAGAACTCTTAATGTTGAAGAATCGATTCATGTTGTCTTCAATGAAGACAGCAGTGCTGAAATTTCTAACATATCTGATTTAAGTAACAGGTTAGACAGGATTCACTTGGAAATTGACAGTGAAG
Source organism: Primulina eburnea (assembly GCF_022965805.1). NCBI lineage: Eukaryota > Viridiplantae > Streptophyta > Magnoliopsida > Lamiales > Gesneriaceae > Primulina > Primulina eburnea. The sequence goes on along the minus strand of NC_133110.1, from coordinate 11,186,545 downwards.
ATGATGTAGAAGCAAATAACAAGGATCTTCAAAATCCAGAACCAGACATTCCAATAGTGGAACCAGAAGTACAGACTGTGGATCTACCAATACCAGCAGAAGATGTTCAAGAACCTACTACTGGTTCTGTGGAAGACAATCTTAACATATCAAATCAGGAAGATGTCCATTTAAATCCGTTTATCTGGAGAAAATCTCGTCCTCCATCATTGGTTATTGGTAATCCAGCAGCGCCTTTGAGAACCAGAAGGCAAATGCTTAATGAATACATGCATGCTGCCTTTATATCTCAGGATGAACCAAAGAAAATTGAAGAAGCTCTTCTGGATCCTAGTTGGATTGAAGCTATGCAAGAATAGCTGAATCAATTCAAACGTAATGAAGTTTGGTTTCTAGTACCTAGACCATCTCACCAAGCTGACATTGGAACTCGGTGGGTATTTAGAAACAAACTCAATGAAGAAGGCACAGTGGTGAGAAATAAAGCTAGACTGGTGGCTCAAGGCTTCAGACAAGAAGAAGGCATAGACTTTGATGAGACTTATGCACCAGTAGCAAGGCTCGAAGCAATCAGAATATTCTTAGCCTTTGCTGCTTTCAAGAATTTCAAAGTATATCAAATGGATGTGAAAAAGTGCTTTTCTAAATGGTCTATTACAAGAAGAAGTTTACGTGGAACAACCTCCAGGTTTTATCGATCATTTCTCTCCTCATCATGTATTTAAATTACACAAAGCTTTATATGGTCTAAAACAGGCACCTAGAGCATGGTATGACACTCTATCACAGTTTCTTATTGATCATGATTTTACCATTGGACCAGTAGATAAAACCTTGTTTACTTTAGTAAAAAATAAGCATACTCTCTTAGTACAGATCTATGTTGATGATATCATTTTTGGGTCAACTAACCCCAAATTATGTGCAAAGTTTGGAAAATTGATGCAGGATAAATTCGAGATGAGTATGATGGGACAATTATCATTCTTCTTAGGATTACAAATTAAGCAACTGGAGACTGGAATCTTTATAAATCAAGCCAAGTATACCAAGGAACTTCTGAAAAAGTTTGGAATGGAAGCATGCTCTGCTGCTTCTACTCCAATGAGCTCATCTATTAAACTTGATAAAGATGAAAGTGTTATTCCAGTAGAGGTAACTCAGTATCGCGGTCTTATTGGTTCATTATTATATCTAACTGCCAGTAGACCAGATATCATGTTTGCTGTTTGCATTTGTGCTAGATTTCAATCAAACCCCAAACAATCTCATTATATTGCTGCTAAACGTATTTTGAAGTACTTGAAAGGAACTCAAAATGTCGGCTTATGGTATCCCAATGATTCATCGTTAAATCTTATTGGATATTCAGATGCTGATTATGCAGGTTGCAAACTAGACCGAAAAAGCACAAGTGGTTGTTGTCAATTTCTTGGTGATAGGTTGATATCCTGGTTTAGCAAGAAACAGACTTCCATAGCCACATCTACTGCAGAAGCAGAATATATGGCTGCTGGAAGCTGCTACTCTCAGATACTGTGGATTCAACAACAGTTAAGAGACTATGGGATTCAAGCCTCCGAATCACCTATATTCTGTGACAATACCAGTGCAATTGCAATCACACAAAATCCAGTACTTCATTCCAGAACGAAACACATAGACATCAGACATCACTTTATTAGAGATCATGTGCAGAAGAAGAACATTCGTCTGGAATATGTTTCTACTGATCAACAAACAGCAGATATCTTCACGAAACCCTTACCAGAAAATAAGTTTTCTTACTTTCGGAATTCTCTTGGTTTGATAGATTTAACTTAATCATCTTCTGATATCTTAGTTAAACTTTTATTATTACTTGATTGTTTATCGCATTGAACTAACAGTAAGATATTTACAGAAAAGCAGAAGAGAAAAGTCAGATACGCAAACTGGAATTTTATTAGAAACCATTTCAGTACATTACACAATACAAAAATAAAAGCAGTAGATCTACAAGTGCTTCTTTAACCAGAACTTTACATTTAACTCTTGCTTTCAGTTATATCAGCAGAACGAAGTACTTCAACAGGAAGAAGGATGGTCTTCTTCGAAAAGAAAGGCCTAGAAAGAATCTAAGCAAGCCTTGGTCTTACAAGAATCTGGCAAGCTTGGGTCTTGTCAGCACTAATATATTGGAAAAAGCTTGCCGAGATAAAACTAAAAATTTCAGCTTCATCTATCCACCTGCACTCTCTGATTGCATGAGCGAGCCTCTGGACAAGATCAATACTGCTTTTCAGACTACATAATAACAAAAAATCCTTCTGATTGTTGGCATTACGACTCCATGAGTTTGATTCAAGGATCATTACATAAATAATGATATCCTCAAACTTCCCTCTGAACACTTTTGCTTCGACTCCAAGATCTAACTCTAACTCTCTTTTTACTTGAGTTTTCATGTTGAATTGTACTTGTTTAATCTCATTCAAAATATGCAGGTATTTATAGAGGAAACAAAGACCCTTGTGACTGATCAAATTCAACGGTTCAGATTGAGAGATAGCCAAGAGTCACTTGTCAATTTAATGACCATTTATTAATTGCATTTACCGAGGGAAAACAGTATCTTAGTCAGACTAAGAGTTTGACACCTTTTCAGAAAACAGATAGGATGTTTGTCTTTTCGATAAAACTACAAGTCTACTGGTTCTGTCACAGTGCTCAAATATTTCAGCACTCTGAAACTTCCAGCAGACGTTATCATAAAACGACAAATCCTCTTCTGATTTCTTTAGTAACCGTCTGGACATCCCGCCTTTTTCAAATTTTTCAAAATCATTCGTGTACCTGACAGTTTCTGCAAAACTTTTCAAACACTCAACCTAGAACATACTGACACGTGTCTTTATGTTTATTTGACGGCTGTATATCTATCTCAAATTTCACCTTTTTCATCTTTACTGTTTCAAAAATATCGCTATTCAGCTACTGATTTCTCTCTATCATTACTAACTACTGCAAAAATTTATCTGATCTTATCTGCATACAGAAATGGCTGGAGCTTACACCCTTAACGCTTATCAAGTTAAATTTGCTTCGGTTCTCAACATCAAGGATGAGAATCTCGTCAAAATGTTTCAGGACATTGAAAAATCTGGACTCAGAAAATTCCTGGAAGCGCCAGCAGTTATTTACAAAAATGCTCTTCTGGAATTTTACGCTAAAGCAACAGTGCATGAAGGAAGGATTGTTTATACTCAAGAAGATGCATCTATCTCTATTGATGCCGCACACTTAGGAGCAACCTTCCTCCTTCCACTCTCAGGTACGTCTGATTTTTCTGATATTTCCAAGACAGATATGTCTGTTGCACTCAGCAACTTCTCAGCCTCTGGAGAAGAAGTATCTCCTTCCTGTCACAAGAAATTGCTCAAAATAGAGTATCAGATTCTGGCCGATATTGTGGCTAAAGCTATTTTGATCAAGGCTGGCACCTTCGACAAGTTGATGAAGGAGAAGGTTCAAGTAATGACTGCCATCACCAAGGGGATTAAGGTGGATTGGAGTCATTTTATTTTCAGAATTATGAAGGATATGGTTGTTAGGAGAAGTTCTGGTTTCGCGGTTCAGATCAGTGTTTTGCTTAAGGATGCTGGTTTCGCATCTACCAGTGATCTCGATGCTACTTCCGTTACCATGATTGATGCAGCAAATGTATTGGCTTTAAGGCCTAAGCCAACAGTGGTAGAGTTTGTTGCGATGAAGAAGGAAATTGGGGAAACTGCTTCTGAGGCTCCAAAACCTCAAAAGAAAATTTCAAAGAAACGGGTGGTTATTTCGACGGACTCAGACAAAATAGCATCAGAAGAGTCGGCTGCTGATGTTCAACCACCAGTACCAACCCCAGCCAAGAAGAAACCGCACACTATTCTTAAGATTAAGAAGACAGCAGCACTGTCTGAAATTGAGAAAGTATCTATCCGACAGGTCTTTCCAGAAGCGGTTCCTTCTGCTCGATCAACTGCTTCTTTGAATGCACAAGCTACTGCATCCATTCCAGAATCGGCTACTGCTTCTGTGTTCAAGCCGACATCTGGAATAGTTATTCGAGAACCAGCATGTGGGTCTTCTGCTTTCCGACCCATTGCGCCTATTTCATCTTCTGACAAAGGCAAAGGGAAATTGGTCGAAGAACCACCGGTTTTTGGTCACAAAACCACCGTTACTACCGGCGTTGATCTTCATCTAGCCGAGATTGAGACCTCTGCAAACAATGACATTAATTTCTTTGATTAATGGCATACTGTCCGATTGTTTCATTCTTTCGCTTATTTCAAGACCAAAGGGAATTATGGCAAAATGATGAATGCAGAAAAGAAAATTTTTCAGCTGGCAAAAACAGAAAATGTCATCGAGGCCTTGCGCAGAAGGAACTTCATCCTCGATCAGATGAAATGTCAGAAATTAGAATCGGTTCTGCAAGTTCTTCAATCGAACTTTGATCCTGCTGTTTCTACTGCTGTTCAGGATCAAAACGTTATTATGATTCTATCTGACAGGTTAAAGCAGATGAGTGAGCAATTTCTTGCTCAAGAACAAGGCTTTGGAGAGCCTATTGTTTATCATGTTGGCCTTTTTCCAAATTTTCAACAGACTCAGTCAGTTGAGGAAAAAACTACAGCCTCCCCAAAGGCTTCTGCTCTTAGTACTCCTGCATCTCCTACAAGGCCCATTCAGTCCTCATCCCTATTGTCCGTGCATGAACTGGCTTCAGTTGAGGAAGTCATTGAATCGATTGTCCCTACTGTCTCTACAACTCTGGAAGCAACACCGGCTACTTCATTGCCACCCTCTGATTCTCCTACCCCAGGGAAACAATTAGCAGAACCAGATGCTACTTCTTTACTGCCAAATTTAGAGATATTTTCTGCTGCTCATCAAGCAGAGATGCACATTCTTCTGGATCAGCCCTCTCCACCTTCTACTGAAGAACCATCAGGTTCACAGGCTGTCATTGCACCAATGGAAGAGATGTTGGCCTCTGACTTGGCCATTCCTACTGAAGATATTGCTCTTCCTCTGGTTGCTACTGAACCTACTGTTTCTGCAATTCCAGTGGAGAGCTCATCAGATCCTATTTCTTCTACTGCCTTGGTGGATGCAGCCACTATCTCTACTACTTTGATTACTTCCCCTGCTGTTCCAACTCAGACGAACTCTCGTCTCATTGAGTTTCAACAACGAATGCTACAGCGAACTCCTTCCCCAGAATTAGACCCTTTCAACTTGGAAATTCAGATTGAATCTCTGCAAAGGGATCTCAACAACGTGTCTGATCTGGTAAAAGGGATGTCCTGTGAAAACATCTCAGAATTCGCTGGTGCTCAATCCTTCAGAGATCGCATGGGAAAACATGTTTACAACACAGCAGAAAACATGGAGAAAATGCTTGCAGAAGCCATCGTGTTCAGACAGGATATAGCGCGAAACCACAACAACATGATTCTTGCTCAAAATGTTATACTTAATCGAATCACTGAACATGATGATCTCTTCCGATCACTGTCTACATCTGTGGAACTTTTGGATGCCAAGATTGACTCTCAAAATCAATCTATCACTGCATTGGATAATCGCATCTCTTCTCAAACTCCGTATCTGGAGATGCTAACAGATGGCATTCACAATATTTCTGGAAGACTGAATGATCTCTTCGCTCATGTTGTTGCCGGTGATGCCAAAAAGGGGGAAGATAGAGGAGCTAGAGGAGATCAAGCAGGAGCTAGGCAACCTGAAGATGAGACTGAACCTTCTAACAGAAGAGATCAAGAACCTCGGAATGAAGAAATCATTTACAGGGATATTGGAACCGATTGATCTTTTCACTTTAATGCTTTATTGACATTATCCTTTTGTTCAAATGATCAATCTGCTTTTTACTTAACGATTTTCTACTGTTTAGGTTTTGGCATCACCACAAAGGGGGAAATTGTTAGACATGAATTTTATTGTGGTGATGATAACTAAAACCAGTAGACCAGAACAATAGAATATCTTATCAGCAGCTGCTGATCTACTATAACTAAACCAGTAGAAAATGGATAACAATACAAAATCAGTAGAGAACGCTTTTCTAACGTTGCTATCTTAATTGTTACCGTTAAAGAATTCTCAGTACTAGTATTAATTACAGCATTAAATACTATATGGAGTCATTTAATGCATATTAACCAATTAAGTATAAAACAAGACTGATTGTTTTATAGCTTTTCTGCAGGAACTTCTTTCGGTAATAAAGCTGATTGTATCAGTTATCTGAAGACTTACTCTGATTGTGAACGTTGAACTCAGTCGATTATATATACTTGGATCAAATCCTTGTTCGACACGACACTTCGCATAATATCATTTTCAAGGAACAAAGCTACTCTCTTATCAGACGAATCTCGAAATTCCTTGAGCACTCTAAAGGAACAAAGTTCTCTTATCATAGCTTATATCTGATCTTTTAAAGATCATCTTGTGCTACTGATTCTTACACTCCTCACAATCTAAACATCACTTATATTTATCAAGAAGAGTTTGTAATCTGAAAAGAGTTTTTTCAGAACTTTGTGTTTCGCATTTTTGTTAAGAGTTGAGTAACTAAGAGTTTCAGTAGGCTGAGGTGTAAGTCCTTCTGAAGTGGGTGTGTACAAGAGTTGTACTGTAATATCCAAAGTCTTTTAGTTATACCTTCTGGAAACAGGAGAAGGGGAGACGTAGAAGAGTTTACCTTTGAACTTCCATAAACAACTGCTGCCTACTGTTTTACTGTTTTTCAACTACTTCATCAGATTGTTTCCGCACGTTTTCATTGTAATCAGGTGAAAGTATTCGCACAAGATTAACTACTATCCTTAACAAGATTTTAGTACCTCATCAGAACGAAAAACGAGTAGAGTTTATTCACCCCCCTCTAAACTCAACTTCGATCCTCAACAGAAATTATTGATGGCTCGTGGTTACTAGTTAGGTTAATATTTGAGAATTTCGTATAAGGAATACCGATTCGGAAATCGCGAAGATTTTTGGAAGTATAAAAACGTAGAATTTATTTAGGATGCATGATCTACCTATTTGGATTTAAGGATTGAATTGCACGAATTGAGAATTTTACGGGACTAACTGTAATACCCCATAATTTGAGGACCGAAGTGCAAAAAAAAAATCAAATTTATGAGGGACTACTTTCAAAATTACCGAATTTTTGGGATTAAATTATGAGTTTCGGGGATTTTAAGGTTTAATGAGGCAAAGATCGAAAATTTTCTAGGGACAATAATGTAAATTTCGAAGAGTTGTAGGGCCAAAATATAAATTTGGAGAACTGTAAGGGCCAGATTGCAATTTTCAAAAATTTTAGGGATTCAATGCAAACTTTTGAGGAACACTTGGGATTTTAAGAAATGTAAGACGTGTTATGGGAATTAATTTTGGGTTTAATAAACTTAAGGCTATTGAACCTTATGATACGGGAAATCTATAAAATGAAATTGGGAATACTGAGGACTCACGGGTAATTGTGGAATTTCGAGATTTAAGGAAAAATTGGATGATGTTCGAGGAAAGTAAGAATTAATTTTACAATTTTAAGAAATTTGAGAACTTATTTAGTAGTAAGTGAGAATTGGACGGTTTAAAGGATAGGACTTTTCGGTTATTTAGTCTTGAAGGAAATATAGAATATTTAGATATTTGGGTTATAATTTTATAATGAATGGTAACCAAGGACATTGTAGGATGAATCAATCTTAGGCGTGAAAATTTAAGCGATTGTGAAATAATGTTGTGACGAATTAAGAATTTAAAATGACGACAATTTAAGGTAAAGTGATCAGTTAGTTAAGTTATAAGAGTATGTATTGAGTTAACAAAATTTTGAGAAATTAATTTCGACGTATCATAAGTTTTAATCGTGATCTTAAGAGTTAAAATTTTATCTTTGTTGGGGTTAAATTTTTCTAAAATTTCGGGTATGATGGATAGGTAGGTTACTTGATAGACGCATGTAAGAATTGAGGTAGACACCTTGCCTCGAGGAATTTTTGTAAGTCATTAAGAAATTTGGGAATAAGGGATTATGTGTGTTGGAATTAGGTTATCTTAGACTACTTGAATTGTGTAAGTTTGAATTTCAAAATTTATGGGATATTTTTTTCATACGGAAATTTTGGGTGAATTAAAAACAAAAAGAAATTAGTTGTGTTCAACATAAGTTATCAATGAATGAATGTTAAGAGTTTTATCGAGTAAGAAATCTAAAAGCTTGTTATGGGGATTCTTGAACTCTATGGGTTATAAGTGAAGTTGATTTATTAAGGTAGAAGATCGAGATTGTATATTTTGGGTTTTATGGATTATCACTACTCGAATTTAAGATTTGCAATAATTTAATATTTGGGGTGTACTTGTAAATAATTAAGTTATGTAAGTTTGGTGCCGTAAGATAAAGATTTGATTCAAGGATCTTAGGCTAATATTATTATGTGGTTGAGGTAAGGTTTAACATTTAAGTGTATTACCAATGATAGAAGTCGATCAGTAAAGTTTGGTACTAAGAATTCTTAAGTTGATCAGCAAAAAGGACGATGTAATAGGTTGATAAACAATATGGGTATAGTACAAGAAAAATAAGGTGCAATAGGTTTGGACATCCATTTCTAATATGAGGAATTGCGAGAAAAGTCAAAATTCGAGGACTTAGTAAAATATAACTAAGTTACCGTAAGTTGTTTTAAGTTGCGATTCACAAACGAGGATTTCAATAGGCAAAATAATTATGATTGAGGGGACATAAGGACGGTTTAACATTTATTTTATCAGAGTAGTGCAGCGAAAGCTTGGATTATTGGGATACTAGAATTAAGAATCTAAACTTTTTGATTATAAAGGATAAGCAAATTTCGGGAACGAAATTCAATTTAAGGGGGGTAGAGTTGTAGAACCCGAAAATCAGATTACGTATAAGCCATGCATAATTTCTATTATTTAAATTAAAAATGAATTTTTAAGAAAATATGAAGTGTTTTATTTATTTTAAAAGAAGATGTTTAGTTTTATCTTTTCAGGGTAAATACGCGAGGCCGGACCGGAGTTTGGAGATTAGAAATAAGATTAATAATAAGAAAAATATTCCTAAATTTAATTTAAGCTAAGGAATAATTTATTTTAATGAAAAAGAATGTTATAGGATTTAATAAATTAACTAGAGCTAAGTTATTAAATAAATTCTTTTAGGTTAATATTTAATTAAAGCTTAAATTTAAATATGTAAATAAATGGGGATGAATTAATCTAGGTATAATATATATTCAAGAAATTAAACATAGTATTTAAATACTTAAAGTTGAATCCATGCAAAGTCATGCAAGAGTTTAATCTAAATTAATGTGTTAATTCACTAATATGTATAATGAGTATTTAAAATCTTAAGAATTTAAAATACAAGGTTTAAATAATAATATACCATGCAAATGAGTAATAAATTTGGTTAAGACAATTCAAAAGAGTAGTAAATTCACTCTAGTCACCTCATTGGCCTTTAAAATTAATACCATTACTCACCTTTAATTCAATAAGTTATTAGTAAATTCAATACTATAATCCACATCATTTTTCCTCAAACCATTACCTAAGCAAATTATCGTGAACATGCAGTAGAGATAATAAGAAACAAACGGCAGCTAGGGAATGGAAGCAATTCAAAATCAATTCAAATTCTTGACTTGTAACCTCCAACTAAATGCACTTCAAGACTCCTTTATCACCCCCTTGAACCTTCATCTTCATTACCTACATTTCCTACACACCCTTACCTTCGAAATTAGCAGAAACACATCAGCAAGAATGAGAGAAAACCGGCAGCAAGGAGAGAAGTAGAAACAATTCAAATTCCTTCAACTCTTTCACTTGTAACTCCCAACTTAATGTATATTATGGAACCTTAAACACCTCCAATAACACTCATCTTCATTGTCTAGCAAACCTATACTCTTACCTTCGAAAAATATCAGAAAACTAGCAGATAATAATAGTGAAAATAGCAGCAAAATAGTAGGAGAACAAGAGGAGAAATCCAACTCGGTTCCGTCACTCGTACTCGTCGTATTGATTTGTTTTTGTCAAAACAAATTCCAGGCATGTATATATTATTCCTTTGCTCTTTAATCAAGTTATATTAGCTATTTTAAATCAGTATATGTTAATAAATCAAGTGACAAAACGGATTTTGACAGCAAAACTCTTAAAAAAATTCTGTACAGCTTATCGGCCAATGATATGTGCTTCACGGTTCAGTGTATTGTGTTGTTGACAGGGGGTTGCTCGAATCCAGGCATACATGGCTGCTTCTAGGAATGTTTTAGAGTGTGTTAGGGTGTTATTGGTCCATTGGTTTACATCCATACACGCACAAACAAAGATATGACAACAACATTTTTATGAGCACATAATTTTGGGTTCACAGTTTCTGTCATTGGATTGTTCAAAGGAACTGTAGCCATGGTTAGAGCCTTTTCTTATCATGTCTAGAATGTGTCCAAATCAGTTTTTTTAAGCTTGAGTCATAGATCCATTCGAATTTCACAACCACAAACAAGTTACCTTCCGTTTCTTCAAATTCTGGGTGTATGCATTTGGGGTTTTCAGTGTGGTTTGGATTATGGTTGGCTCCTAGCCCATAGCCATGGTTCATACAACACTACATCATGTCTAGATCAAGCCATGGTCAATGAAATGGCCACTGGAATGACACAAGACAATAAAACAATTCAATACATATCACTACACAGAAATTGAGTTCTCGGTTGGGATGTTTCAGTGTCTTAGGTAATGGCTTGGTTTATGATTGGATTTTAGCCCTTAGCCATGGTCCAAGCCATGTATTAGGATGTTGGTAAGAGTCCTTGGGCGGTGGTTCAAGCCCATAGTCAATTATTTTCAGAGTTTACTACAAATACACACAAGCTGCCACTGCTGCACTTTTGACAGCAGCTATGGGATTCGGTTTTTGGGGTTGTTTGAGTTATTGGTTGGCTTCTAGCCCATGGCCTTGGACTGGACGGTACCTCAATGAGTTAGAAAAGTCGTGTTTTTGGTCGTTTGTGATTTGGTCGAGTTTAGAGGTCGTACGAGAATTTACGGTGAAAGGTGCCAAAATGACTCTCGAAAGAGTGTTTTATGTTTTTGGATTTCTTTCACCTATTTTCGTGTTTTGCAGTTCTTATGCATATTTTTCAGTATGTTTGGGGTATTTTTAATCATGGTTAAACGTCGGTTTAATGTTGGTTCGGATTGGTATAATACCATGATTGAAAATCAAGGGGTTGGTCCTAATAGTTTCATTGTTGGTCCTATTGTTAGGTTTTTTTTTTTTGTTCTATTGTCGAGTTTAGGTCAAGATAATATTATTTGCATGAGTCATATATTAGAATTAAGTCGCAGCGAGCCTGGGAGTGATCCAACTCATCCGGTAAAATAAGGTTATAATTATATTACGTGCATACAAATATAAAATGTTTATTTTTAGATATATGCTATATGTCTTGTGGCCACCTTATGTTTATGAGTTTGGAAGTCGGTAGGCGCAACCGAGGATGTAGAACCCGTAAATCAGTCTATGTATAAGCCATGCATAATTCTAGGATTTTAAATTTAATTGACTTCATTGCATGAGTATTTAAGTGTTTTCCTTGAAGTTAATTATTTTATCCAGTAGTTTAGATTTTATAGTTTTCAGTCAATTCGGTGAGGCTGGACCGGAGTTGGAGTAAAGAGATAAAATTTACTAGTAAGAAAATATTTCTAAAATTTATTTAAGATAAATAATTAGTAAATTTATTGTAAAAAAGGTTTAAGGAATTATTTGAATAAGTGGAGTTGAGTAGTAAATAGAGTTCAATAATTAAATCCTTAATTCTTTTAAATATTTAATGAGTAGATAAAACACTAAAGAGTTAAAATACAATATTCAAGAAATATTTTCCCTCCCTTTTTATTGTAATTTTCGGCCCCTCTTATTTAATTTAAAAAGATTTGTTAACAACTCAATTCCTTGATCTCCTTCCTTATCTACATTTTAGGAGACAAATCCATCACCTTTCTAATTCCCCAATAATTATTAATAAAAATTATTCCACCCCATCTTACTAAGCTAAAAATCGGCCCCCTTTTTTATTTGAAAGATTTTTATTAGTTGGCAATCCATTTCTTAATTATCCTTCACTTAAAAGTTTCTAGGTAAATATTCTCCTAACTTTTAAATCCCTATCAAATAATTAATTAAGCACCATTCCCCCCCTTGTACCTTGACACCATGATCGACCCTATGCACCCCAATAATCCCTCAAAATCTTTGATATCATTCTTGTTTCCTATCTAGCAAATAAACTAGGATAGAAAGATTATTCTCCTCCCTTTATCTTGCAATTTTCCCATATATTTCCCTAGCCTACCTCCCCATCACAACCACCGAAAAATTTGAGAGAATTGAGAGCATTTCAGAGAGGGAAAACCGTGAGAAAAGTAGAGAAAACAAGAGGGAGAAATCGAAGGAAAGCTAGGTAGAAAAGTTCACTCCGTCTCCTCCGCGCCGAGTGGTCGTACTCTTTCGTTTTTCATTCAAACGAAAATCAAGGCATGTTTATATTCTTCCTTGCTCTTCAATCAAGTCTTAGTAACATTTTTAAACATATTTTGATCATCAAATTTTGGCAAAACCGAATTACATCAAGAATTTCAGAAAATGCAATATACAGATTTTTCGGCTTCCCATTTCATGCTTCACGGATTTCTCTTGTTTTGGTGGTTTCAGGTATGGGATCGACTCCAGGCTCCCAAGGCGACTCCTAGACATGTACTATAAGGGTTTAGGACCATGTTGGTCCATTAGTTTGGCCCCTATGCTGCTGGATATCGAAATGACAGCAAGCTCCTTATAAGTGCAGAAGTTTGGTTCGAAAATTCTGTTTTGATGTCAAGGGAAAGGATCTGATCTTGGATGCCCCAAGGGCCTATATCCATGGTTAGATACCTTCCCTAGCATGTCTAAGACGTGACTAAGTTGCCTTTTTTGTGGCTTGGTCCATGGCTAAGCGGTTTAACAGAAAACAACAAGAACAGCCCCCTCCCCTCTCGCCCCTTCGATTTTTGGACAACATGTGTGTTCGAGTTTTGTGTATGGCGTGGATCTTGGTTGGCCTATGGCCCTTAGCCATGGTTCATACCATACCCCAAGACATCTAGATTGTGTCATGGTCAACCAAATGGCCACTGGAACGAGTCGAGACAGCAAGCGAAGCAAACACCACACACGCGCGCATGAGGGCCCTCGGTAAGAGTTTTCTGATGTTGCTGGAAATATTCGAATCGTGGCTGGCCTAGGGCCCTTAGCCATGGTTCGAATCATTCCTTGGGACGTTTTGGAGAGGCTCTGGTCAGTGGTTCAAGCCCCAATGGCCAAAAGTCTTGCAAACGACGCGATGCAAGAAAGGTTGCAGCTGCTGGAAAATTACAGCAAGTTGCTGTGTCGGTTCGGAGGCTCGTTCAAGTTCTTGGTCGGCTTTTAGCCTATGGCCTTGGACTGGAAAGTGCCCCATTGAGTTAGGAAGGTCGTGTTTTTGACCGTTTGTGATTCGGAACATTTTTGAGGTCGTACGAGAATTTACGGTGCGATGTGCCAAATTGACTCTCGAAAGAGCGTTTCATGTTTTGGCCTCCATTTCACCTAGATTTCGACCCTCATCATTTTAGGAGAATTAGTTCATAATTTTAAGCGTTTTTTAATCTTGACTATACGTCGGTTCAGTGTTGGTTCGGAGTCATGATTAAATACGATCAGTTCAGTTTGGTACGACGGTCGCCAGTGACCGAACAGTTCAGTTTGGTACCCCGGTCGCCAGTGATCGGACAGTTCAGTTCAGTGCAGAGACCACATGCGTAGACCATAATCTCAACAGAAAATTATTACATTTTTAATTCAGTGCAGGGCTCCAAGGAGCAAACATTTTTACTGTGATTTTCAGTTCAGTTATGCACGTATTATATTTGCTCAGTACAAATTATTTTCAGTATGCCTCATGTCATTATCTTTACCCATGCAAATTATATTTTACTCGTTACCTACGATATATGCATGCTGAGTCTTTAGGCTCACTAGACTTGATTGTTGTAGGTACCGATGAGGTCAGGGCCGAGGGCGGGGAACAGTGAGCCAGCTTGGGTCGGCAGTAGTGGCACCCGAGGACCTCATTTGCAGCATGTTACCATTTTATGCAAACATTTTTATCAATTTTTGAATATTCTTAAATTGTTATTTCGCAAACAAATATTTTATTCCGCTGCCATTTTGGATATCAAACTTTGTTTATCAGTTTAATTGTGAATGAGGTATTTTAATTATTTAAAACGAAAATTTTTAATTTTTCCCAAATTTTCAAGCGAGGATTTTCGGCCCTTCACAGTTGGTATCAGAGCTAGGTTCTTGTAAAGGGTTACACTACTACCAACCACGAGAAGCTCACGAAGTCACACCTTCGGTCTGTAAGTTTTACATTTCAGCATTTCATTTCAAGCATGAATTATTTTGACAGCATGCTTCCATGAAATAGTTTACGATCAGATTTTCAGTACTTCAGTGTTCATTTAAAATAAATTATGGCATTATGCATGTTAGTTACATATGGGTTATATATGGAACAGTATGCCCCCTAGACGCCAGGTTGGATGCCCTAGAGGCGGTGGTGGGCGCCGTCATGAGAACGGATTTGATCAGAGACAAGAGAGGCGGCACCTCCTCCTCCTCCTCCTCCTCCACCTCCACCTCCACCTGACATGAATGCCCAGATGCTAGCTGGGATGACGTAGTTCTTCGCACAGTTTGCGAGGAACAATGCCGCAGCCGCAGCCAGGCCAATAGGGCCCAAGGCTGTTTATTAAAGGTTTATGAAGATGCGTCCGAAGGAGTTTTCTGGGACGTCTGACCCCATGATTGCTGAGGGATGGATCAAATCTCTCGAGGTCATCTTCAAGTTTATGGAGCTGGGAGTTGCCGACAGAGTCAGATGCGCCACCTATCTGTTCGCTGGAGATGCCTTCTTATGGTGGGAAGGAGCAGCAGTAGCCCTGACCTTGGCTACCCTGTCATGGACACGCTTCACAGAGGTTTTATACTCCAAATATTTTGCTGAGGAAGTGCGCACCCGGTTGACCACTGAGTTCATGAGTCTGAGACAGGGTGATATGACGGTTACGGAGTTCATCCATAAGTTCGAGAGGGGCTATAACTTTGTGCCCCTGATAGCGAATGATGCCAGAGCTAAGTTGATGCATTTCCTGGTGGGTCTATGGCCGATCTTGGGCCGCCTAGAATCAGAGGCCAGCAGCAGCAGCAGCAGGGGCGCCCAGCTCCGAGGACTTTTGAGCACCCAGTCTGTCCCAGGTGCTCACGCCGCCATCCTGGAGCGTGTAAGTCTGGCTCAGGAAAGTGTTTTAAGTGTGGCAGTCCAGA
The DNA here is from genome assembly GCF_022965805.1 of Primulina eburnea. NCBI lineage: Eukaryota > Viridiplantae > Streptophyta > Magnoliopsida > Lamiales > Gesneriaceae > Primulina > Primulina eburnea. The sequence goes on along the minus strand of NC_133110.1, from coordinate 11,171,010 downwards.
CCACATGTTGCTGCAGTGTCCTCAGAGAAATCTGCCTACTCAAGGCAGAGTTTTTGCTCTCCATGCTGCGGAAACAAACCCGGAGAGTATGTTGTTGACAGGTACCTTTAAGCATTGAGTTATTATTCGAATTTCAGCGTTTTGGGAATCGGGATTTAGATTTTTGAACTTAGAACTGTTATAGGATTGCATGCTCTACTCAGATTTATTTCGGGGGAATTAAGCTAGAAGAACCTTGACCTTTGCATGTCTATAAGTTTAGTTCTTGTAGTGGGATTCAACTTAGAGTTCCGATCTTTCAGGGAGAATTTTTATATCTGGTTCCGCCACCAAGGCCTTGATAGATTCAGTGGCCACTCACTCGTTTATTTCGGAGGACTTTTCAAACTTTCTCAAGATCAAGACCATTGGGCTAGATATAGCCTTTTCAGTAGTGTTTCCGTCAGGCGAGGAGATGGCAGCTACCAATGTTATCCGAGATATAGATATGGAGCTGCACGGTAACCTTGTTTATGCGGATCTGATCGTGCTACCGATGCCAGAATTTGACATCATTCTAGGGATGGACTGGCTATTGAGGAACAGAGTGTTGATAGACTTCCAGCGGAGATCTGTTCTTGTCCGACCGCCTGGGATGGAGCAATTCTTATTTGAGCCGGACAGGTACTTTCCTTTACCGCGCATTATTCCATATGTTCAGGCTATGAAGCTCATGCATAGAGGGTGTCAGGCATTTCTAGCGACCTTTTTATCTGTCCCCGAGGAACCCAGCCAGTCAGCCTCAGATGTTCCGATTGTCAGAGATTTCTTAGACGTTTTTCCCGAAGACGTCTCTGGTATGCCACCCGAGAGAGAGGTGGAGTTTTCCATTGAGCTTATGCCAGGTACGGCTCCGATATCCAAAGCGCTGTACCGACTAGCACCGACAGAGATGGCAGAGCTTAAGAAGCTGATTCAAGAACTTCTGGACAAGGAGTTCATTCACCCTAGCTTCTCACCTTGGGGCGCGCAAGTCTTGTTTGTTAAGAAGAAGGATGGCTCTATGAGGCTTTGCATTGACTACCGGGAGTTGAACAGGATTACAGTGAAGAACAAGTACCCACTTCCGAGGATTGAGGATCTGTTTGACCAATTGCAGGGAGCTTCGATTTTCTCCAAGATTGATCTGTGTTCCGGTTATCACCAGTTGAGGGTGAGAGATGCTGATGTTTCCAAGACTGCTTTCAGGACTCGTTATGACCACTACGAGTTCCTTGTGATGCCGTTCGGTTTGACCAATGCGCCAGCGATCTTCATGGATCTCATGAATCGCGTATTTCAGCCGTAACTCGACCAGTTTGTGATAGTGTTCATAGATGACATTCTCGTCTACTCCAAGAGTCGGGAGGATCACAGAAGACATCTGACCACAGTGCTGCAGACCTTGCAGAAGCACAAGTTATTCGCAAAGTTCAGTAAGTGCGAATTCTGGTTAGAGAAGGTGACGTTCTTGGGCCACATTGTTTCTAGCAGTGGCATTGAGGTAGACCCAGCGAAAGTCGCTGCAGTCAGAGATTGGGTTGTGCCGCAGAATGCATCTGAGATCTGTAGTTTTCTTGGGCTAGCAGGATATTACAGGAAGTTCATCCAAGGATTCTCCTCTCTCGCCGTTCCACTCACAGCACTGACAAAGAAGAATGTGAAATATGTGTGGAGCAAGGAGTGTCAGAAGAGCTTCGATACTTTGAAGCAAGCTCTTATCTCACCACCAGTTTTGGCCATGCCGTCAGGGCCCAGTGAGTTTGTCCTTTATACCGATGCTTCGAAGCTCGGTTTAGGTGCAGTTTTGATGCAACATGGGAAGGTGATAGCATATGCATCTCGTCGGCTGAAAATCCACGAGAAGAATTACTCTACCCATGATCTAGAGTTGGCAGCCGTAGTGTTTGTCTTGAAGATTTGGAGGCATTATCTGTATAGAGAAAATTGCCAGATCTTTACCGACCACAAGAGCCTCAAGTACTTCTTTACGCAGAAGGAGCTGAACATGCGTCAGAGGCGTTGGTTGGAACTTGTGAAGAATTATGACTGTGACATTAGCTACCACCCGGGTAAAGCTAATGTAGTGGCGGATGCATTGAGCAGAAAAGTCGCAGTGATTGATCACTTGACGATTCAGAGACCTCTTCAGACTGAGATGCAGAGGTTTGATCTCGAGACTTATCCTCGAGGTAGAGTTCCCCGTCTATCTACCTTGACCATTCAGTCCTCTCTTCTTGACCGTATTCGCAGTGGGCAGTCAGCAGATGAGCAATTGGCACAGTGGAAGAAGAAAGACGAAGCCAAGGGCAGTGTCCTGTATACAGTCACCGACGGTATAGTGCGATACCGAGACAGGATGTGGGTGCCTAATAGTGATACTATACGAGCAGATATTCTATCAGAGGCCCACCTGTCGTCGTACTCCATTCATCCTGGGAGTACGAAGATGTACAAAGATCTGCAGCTATTGTATTGGTGGACAGGGATGAAGAAGGACATCAGGCGTTTTGTATCCGAGTGCCTGACTTGCCAGTTAGTGAAGGCCGAGCATCAGAGACCAGCAGGTTTGCTCAAGCCTCTTCCTATTCCCGAGTGGAAGTGGGAGAACATTACCATGGATTTTGTGACCGGTTTGCCGAAGTCAGCCAGAGGATCGAATGCCATCTGGGTGATTGTAGATCGTCTTACCAAATCAGCGCACTTCTTTCCTATTAAGACGACTTTCACCATGGTTCAGTATGCAGAGTTGTATAACCGGGAGATAGTCCGACTTCATGGTATTCCAGTTTCGATCGTATCTGAAGAGACCCTAGATTCACTTCCTCTTTTTGGAAGAGTTTGCATTCGACCATGGGTACGAAGCTGCTGTTTAGCATAGCTTTCCATCCGCAGACAGATGGACAGTCAGAGCGAGTCATTCAGATTTTGGAGGATCTTCTTCGTGCTTGCGTCATTGATTTCTCAGGGAGTTGGGAGTCGAACTTACCATTGATTGAGTTCACCTATAACAACAGCTTCCAGTCTTCTATTGGTATGGCACCGTATGAAGCTTTGTATGGTCGTAAGTGTAGATCTCCTGTTCATTGGGATGAAGTAGGAGAGAGAGCAGAGTTGGGTCCAGAAATTGTTCAGCAGGCTGCAGATGTAGTAGTCAAGATTCGTGATCGGATGAGGACTGCTCAGAGTCGACAGAAAAGCTATGCAGATCAGAGAAGGAGAGACCTAGAGTTCGCAGTGGGCGACCATGTCTTTGTGAAGGTGGCACCTATGAAGGGTGTCATGAGATTTGGGAAGAAAAGGAAGCTCAGTCCGAGATTCATCGGACCGTTTGAGATCCTCGACAGAGTTGGGACGCTAGCTTATCGTGTGGCTCTTCCGCCGAATCTGACCGGAGTACACAATGTCTTTCACGTCTCGATGCTGAGAAAGTACATGGCGAACCCTTCGCATGTGCTGAACTTTGAGCCGTTGCAACTTACTCCGAACCTGTCTTATGAGGAGACACCAGTGCAGATACTAGACCGACAGGAGAAGAAACTTCGGAACCAGTTGGTTAAGCGAGTCAAAGTCAAATGGCTCAACCATTCAGAGGAGGAAGCTACGTGGGAGTCTGAGCCGGATATGAGAGATCGTTACCCAGAGTTATTCGGTGAGTTTTAATTTCGAGGACGAAATTTCTTTTAAGGGAGGAAGGATTGTAGAACCCGTAAATCAGTCTACGTATAAGCCATGCATAATTCTAAGATTTTAAATTTAATTGACTTCATTGCATGAGTATTTAAGTGTTTTCCTTGAAGTTAATTATTTTATCCAGTAGTTTAGATTTTATACTTTTCAGTCAATTCGGTGAGGTCGGACTGGAGTTGGAGTAAAGAGATAAAATTTACTAGTAAGAAAACATTTCTAAAATTTATTTAAGATAAATAATGAGTAAATTTATTGTAAAAGAAGGTTTAATGAATTATTTGAATAAGTGGAGTTGAGTAGTAAATAGAGTTCAATAATTAAATCCTTAATTCTTTTAAATATTTAATGAGTAGATAAAACACTAAAGAGTTAAAATAAAATATTCAAGAAATATTTTCCCTCCCCTTTTATTGTAATTTTCGGCCCCTCTTATTTAATTTAAAAAGATTTGTTAACAACTCAATTCCTTGATCTCCTTCCTTATCTACATTTTAGGAGATAAATCCATCACCTTTCTAATTCCCCAATAATTATTAATAAAAATTATTCCACCCCATCTTACTAAGCTAAAAATCGGCCCCCTTTTTTATTTGAAAGATTTTTATTAGTTGGCAATCCATTTCTTAATTATCCTTCCCTTAAAAGTTTCTAGGTAAATATTCTCCTAACTTTTAAATCTCTATCAAATAATTAATTAAGCACCATTCCCCCCCTTGTACCTAGACACCATGATCGACCCTATGCACCCCAATATCCCCTCAAAATCTTTGATATCATTCTTGTTTCCTATCTAGCAAATAAACTAGGATAGAAAGATTATTCTCCTCCCTTTATCTTGCAATCTTCCCATATATTTCCCTAGCCTTCCTCCCCATCACAACCACCGAAAAATTTGAGAGAATTGAGAGCATTTCAGAGAGGGAAAACCGTGAGAAAAGTAGAGAAAACAAGAGGGAGAAATCGAAGGAAAGCTAGGTAGAAAAGTGCACTCCGTCTCCTCTGCGCCGAGTGCTCGTACTCTTTCGTTTTTCATTCAAACGAAAATCAAGGCATGTTTATATTCTTCCTTGCTCTTCAATCAAGTCTTAGTAACATTTTTAAACATATTTTGATCATCAAATTTCGGCAAAACCGAATTACATCAAGAATTTCAGAAAATGCAATATACAGATTTTTCGGCTTCCCCATTTCATGCTTCACGGGTTTCTCTTGTTTTGGTGGTTTCAGGTATGGGATCGACTCCAGGCTCCCAAGGCGACTCCTAGACATGTACTATAATGGTTTAGGACCATGTTTGTCCATTAGTTTGGCCCCTATGCTGCTGGATATCGAAATGACAGCAAGCTCCCCATAAGTGCAGAAGTTTGGTTCGAAAATTCTGTTTTGATGTCAAGGGAAAGGATCTGATCTTGGCTGCCCCAAGGGCCTATAGCCATTGTTAGATACCTTCCCTAGCATGTCTAAGACGTGACTAAGTCGCCTTTTTGGTGGCTTGGTCCATGTCTAAGCGGTTTTACAGAAAACAACAAGAACAGCCCCCTCCCCTCTCGCCCCTTCGATTTTTGGACAGCATGTGTGTTCGAGTTTTGTGTATGGCGTGGATCTTGGTTGGCCTATGGCCCTTAGCCACGGTTCATAACATACCCCAAGACGTCTAGATCGTGCCATGGTCAACCAAATGGCCACTGGAACGAGTCGAGACAGCAAGAGAAGCACAACACCACACACGCACGCATGAGAGCCCTCGGTAAGAGTTTTCTGATGTTGTCGGAAAAATTCGAATCGTGGCTGGCCTAGGGCCCTTAGCCATGGTTTGAATCATTCCTTGGGACGTTGTGGAGAGGCTTTGGTAGGTGGTTCAAGCCCCAATGGCCAAAAGTCTCGCAAACGACGCGATGCAAGCAAGGTTGCAGCTGCTGGAAAATTACAGCAAGTTTCTGTGTCGGTTGGGAGGCTCGTTCGAGTTCTCGGTCGGCCTTTAGCCTATGGCCTTGGAATGGACAGTGCCACATTGAGTTAGCAAGGTCGTGTTTTTGACCGTTCGTGATTCGGATCATTTTTGAGGTCGTACGAGAATTTACAATGCGATGTGCCAAATTGACTCTCGAAAGAGCGTTTCATGTTTTGGCCTCCATTTCACCTAGATTTCGACCCTCATCATTTTAGGGGCATTAGTTCATAATTTTAAGCGTATTTTAATCATGACTATACGTCGGTTCAGTGTTGGTTCGGGTTGGTTCGGAGTCATGATTAAATACGAAGTCGTTAGAAGTAATTGTCGCATTTTCAAACTTAATTGCATAGTTTGGTCAAGAAAAATCTATTGCATATTTTCATGGCATATTTAGGTTGCGGTGAGCTTGGGGACGGTCCAATCCAGTTGGTAAAATGATACAAGATATTTAATTTAGTCATTTAATTATATTACGTGCAAAAAAAAAACAGAAAATACTTATTTTTGAGATTTATGCGATATTGCTTGTGGTCGATTCACTATCATGGGATTAATATTTTACACGGTCGCCAGTGACCGATCAGTTCAGTTTGGTACCACGGTCGCCAGTTACCGATCAGTTCAGTTTGGTACCCTGGTCGCCAGTGATCGGACAGTTCAGTTCAGTGCAGAGACCACATGCGTAGACCATAATCTCAACAGAAAATTATTACATTTTTAATTCAGTGCAGGGCTCCAAGGAGCAAACATTTTTACTGTGATTTTCAGTTCAGTTATGATGTATTATATTTGCTCAGTACAAGTTATTTTCAGTATGCCTCATGTCATTATATTTACCCATGCAAATTATATTTTACTCGTTACCTACGATATATACATGCTGAGTCTTTAGGCTCACTAGACTTGATTGTTGTAGGTATCGATGAGGTCAGGGCCGAGGGCGGGGAACAGTGAGCCAGCTTGGGTCGCAGTAGTGGCACCCGAGGACCTCATTTGCAGCATGTTACCATTTTATGCAAACATTTTTATCAATTGTTGAATATTCTTAAATTGTTATTTCGCAAACAAATATTTTATTCCGCTGCCATTTTGGATATCAATCTTTGTTTATCAGTTTAATTATGAATGAGGCATTTTAATTATTTAAAACGAAAATTTTTAATTTTCCCCAAATTTTCAAGCGAGGATTTTCGGGCCTTCACAGAGGACCTCTCCACCCGGTTTACGATTATGTATGGGTACGCACATCCAGTCCAAGGGCTGTGATTGATCTCTACCACCCAGTATACTGTGGTTTAGTCTGATTATGCGCTCACGTTATCTTATGGGCCATTAGCTTAGAAACTTTATCTCTACCAAAAAATTATGATACGCTATGACAGAGCTCTACTGAGCAAAGATTTTACGTATGATTTTCAGATATGCACGTAGTTATAATTATTCATGATACGATTTTCACCGTACGCTTTACGATACTTTATTTTTACGTTGCATGCGATTTTATGATATATTTACTTGTTATTCACGATATATACATATTGAGTCTTTAGACTCACTAGACTTGATTGTTGTAGGTATTGATGAGGTCATGACCACGGGCGGAGACCAGTGAGCGATCTTGGGACAGCAGTAGTAAACCCGAGGACCTCATGTTTTAGCTTATGCACCTTTTATCATTCAAACACTATTTTAATATGTTGGATTATTTTTAAGTTGTTGTTGAAACACAACGTTGACTTCCGCTGTTATCTTTAAAATTTAAATTATTTACATGTTTATTTTATAAATGAGGCAAGTTAATTATTTAATTAGAAAATTTTTAATAATTCCGCAAAAATACAAATACGAATTACGGGACTTTACAGTTGGTCTCAGAGCCTATGTTCTTGTAAATGGTTGTACTACTACTGACCACGAGAAGCTCATGAAGTCACGTATTCGGTCTGTAAGTTTTACATTTACGCATTTTATTTAAAGAATGAAATATTTTAACAGCAGGTTTTCATGAAATCTTTTACGTTCAGATTTTGGTTATGCAGTATTTATTTAAATTTAAAGAAATAATGTAATTATGCATGTTGGTTATGTTAGAATTGGAAATGTCTAAGAATTCGAATATTGGGCCTTAGGTGAAGTTGAAAATGATTTGACTATATTAATTTTAGGTCAGTAGTACTGATGTCCTCCTTATGGGTCATAAGTTAATCTTGAAAATTTTGAATGCTTTTGGGACTTGTAGAAATTCTAAGAAATTATTGATGGCTCGTGGTTACTAGTTAGGTTAATATTTGAGAATTTCGTATAAGGAATACCGATTCGGAAATTGCGAAGATTTTTGGAAGTATAAAAACGTAGAATTTATTTAGGATGCATGATCTACCTATTTGGATTTAAGGATTGAATTGCACGAATTGAGAATTTTACGGGACTAACTGTAATACCCCATAATTTGAGGACCGAAGTGCAAAAAAAAAATCAAATTTATGAGGGACTACTTTCAAAATTACCGAATTTTTGGTATTAAATTATGAGTTTCGTGGATTTTAAGGTTTAATGAGGCAAAGATCGAAAATTTTCTAGGGACAATAATGTAAATTTTGAAGAGTTGTAGGGCCAAAATATAAATTTGGAGAACTGTAAGGGCCAGATTGCAATTTTCAAAAATTTTAGCGATTAAATGCGAACTTTTGAGGAACACTTGGGATTTTAAGAAATGTGAGACGTGTTATGGGGATTAATTTTGGGTTTAATAAACTTAAGGCTATTGAACCTTATGATACGGGAAATCTATAAAATGAAATTGGGAATACTGAAGACTCACGGGTAGTTGTGGAATTTCGAGATTTAAGGAAAAATTGGATGATGTTCGAGGAAAGTAAGAATTAATTTTACAATTTTAAGAAATTTGAGAACTTATTTAGTAGTAAGTGAGAATTGAACTATAACGGCCCAAAAATTTGTGCTTGAAAATTTACGTAAAATTAAAAATTTTCTTTTAAAATAAATAAAATGTCTCAATCATAAGTTAAACTGATAAAAATGTTTGATATTCAAAATAGCAGCGGAAGAAATCTAATGTTTACAAAAATAATGACTTAAAAATAATTCAACAACATAAAAACTTGGTTTGAATTAAAAATAATAAATGATGAAATGAGGTCCTCGGGTTCCACTTCTGCCGACCCAAGCTAGCTCACTGGTCCCCGCCCTCGGCCCCGACCTCATCAATACCTACAACAATCAAGTCTAGTGAGCCTAAAGCATGCATATATCGTAAATAACGAGTAAATAATATAGTAAAATTTGCATGGGGTAAAATTATCATGTCATGAGGCATAATTGTGAAAATAATTTATCATGAGCAATTATAATACGTGCATAACTGAACTGAAAATCATAGTGAAAACGTTTGCTCTTCGGAGCCCTGTACTGAAATAGCATGTTATAATTTTCTGTTGAGATTATGGTCTACACAAGTGGTCCCTGAACTGAACTGACCGGTAACTGGCGACCGGACCGGTAACTGACGACGGGGAACTGACCGGTAACTGGCGACCGGGTGAAACTAACCGGTAACTAACGACCGGAACGGTAACTGACGACCGGGAACTGAACTGAACTGACCGGTAACTGGCGACCGGACCGGTAACTGACGACCGGGTAAAATAATACTCCCAGGATAGTAAAAGGACCCCAAGCAATATCGCATAAATCTCAAAATGAATATTTTGCACGTGATATAATTAAATAACATCATTAAATATGAACAATTTCGATCTTCTTCCATTAAAATCATGTACTTGCGATATTTAAAAATACCTATATGACTTGATTGAAGAATTAAAGAAGATATAAACATGCCTTGGTTTGTTTTGACAGAAAACAAACGAAATAACGACGCGGCGCGGCGGAGACGGAGTGCTCTTCACTTTCTCATTTTTTATCTCTTAATCCCTTAAAACCAAGCATGCACCATAATTATTATAATAGCGTAAAAATCATAAACGTGATGCATGAACATTTAAAAATATCATGATTTGTGCTCAGGGCGCTGTCAAGACAAAAATCTCACATCGGATGCAAAATGACCATTTTGCCCTTGGAAACCCAAAAATTATCGTTTTAACCCTGGACCTCTAAAATTGACCCGAAGCTTACCAAACTCCTTAAAATATCCCAAAATTTTTTTAAAAGCAGTCCTAGACGTAAATTCGAGAAGCAAACTCAAACTTAATCGATTTGTTTTAAAAACTCGAACCGGGGTCCCGGTTTTAACCCGATTCGAACCGAATCTTAACCGAAATTTATCCCAACTTCTTACCATACTTAAAAACACTTAAAAGATCCTAAACTATAATTTATAGCCCAAAACTCTCGTCTGAAATCCCAAACCTTATCAACAAGCTCTCGGCCCCTCCCAATGATGCTCTCTCATGAACTTCTCTCCCTAAAACCCACGCCATCAGCCAACCTAACGTACCAGCCACTAACCAGCCTGCTAGGGACCTAGATCAGACCATAAGGTACCTACCAGACCCACAAACCCTCCTCCATGCACGCTGGAAACCTCTAAGAACCCTAAGTCACCAAGAATCTACTACCGCGGTAACCCATCTCACCCATGCTTGATTACTACATCCCTCCTTTCCAGCGTGGTTCGAGCCATTACAGACCCTGATTCAGACCCATCAGGGTCTGGTCCAGGGCTGGAGACGGCTCTCGCTCAGCTGGCGTGGCAGAAACAAGGACCGAACCTCTACACAAGCTTCCCGATCTGCACAGCTCTTCACGCTTTCAACTAAACCCGATCACTTCTCATTCCAGCACCTATGTCTCACACTCCCGATCTGTACAGGACCTTGAAAATCTTATACAACGGCCCCTTGCACCACATATCATAAAACGGGAGTGTCAAAGCATGAAATGCACAATTACATGAAAAGAAAAGGAACAAAAAGGGAAACAGACAGCCAATCTATCACATGCTTGGATCGAAAGTTTCAAGGTTAAGATAAGTTTTAGGGTTTATTAGTATTATTTAAATAGCTATCAAATGACTAATGGGCCTTGATTGATAATTAAAACTTAAATAAAATATTTTAGGTCAAACAAGCTTAAAAGCAAGCCCATTAAATCCAAACGCACTTCCGAAAAATATTTCTTGTTGAAAAGATTTTGAAAATATTAGCCGAACCATTAAAAGTCCCCCGATTCGATAAAATTTGCGTATCGTTAAAAATTAAAATCTTGCGGATAAATATACCCAAAAATTCCCATTTTTGAAAAATACACTTAAAAATGCTTTAAATAAATTTATAAAAATAAATCGTATAATAAAATAATTTTCCTGAAAATTCTCCGGTCTCCAATCCTCGTTCGAGCGTGAAATGCACCTCGAAACCTTAATGCGTGAACTTTTAAAATTTCATGGAATAAATTCTATCATGCTTGAATTATGCATAAAAATAATTAAACATAAATGAATGAAATAAACATGCATTTAATGCTTTAAAAACAATTAAATAAAATACCAAAGAAATTTAATAACTTGCATGCATGCCAACTTTTTAAATTATAATTACTGACATGCTAAATTACCACTTCTTACATAAGTCTTTATTAACTTATCTCAATACTTCATCTCCAGTCCGGCCTCACTTATTTAACTGAAAAGATAACAATTAAACTACTGCGTAAAATAAATAAATTTAAAGAAAAGAATTTAAATACTCATACAATAAAAAATCATTTTAAATTTTTAAATACTAGAATTATGCATGACTTATACACAGTCCAATTTACGGGTTCTACAATCCTCCCCTCTTAAAAGAAATTTCGTCCTCGAAATTCGCTAATCCTTGATAAACAAAAGTTTAGATTCTTAATTCTAGTATCCCAATAATCCACGCTTCTGTTGCGCTACTCTGATAAAATAAGTGTTAACTCGTCCTTTCGTCTCCCCAATCCTAATTAAATTTGCCTACCAAATTCTCGTTTGCGGATCGCAACTTAAAACGGTCCAAGGTGACTTAGTTATATTTTTCTATAACCTCGAATTTTTGACTTATCTCACAATTCTTCCTTCTAGAAATGGATGTCCAAACTTATCGCACCTTACTTTTCTTATACTATATTCGTAATATTCATCGACCTATTATATTAGCATTTATGCAGTTCGACTTAAGAAACTTTTGTACCAAAATTTACTGATCCACTTCTTTTCTCAGTAGAACGCTTAAAGATTAAACCTTATTTCAACCTCATAGTAGTATTAGCCTAAGATCCTTGAATCGAATCTTTATCATACGGCACCAAACTTACGTAACTTATTATTTACAAGTGCATCCCGGATGTGAAATTGTTATAAGATATAAAACCTCGAATAACGTCAATCCATAAAACTCAATTATACAACATCGACCTTCTACCTTAATAACAACACTTCTAGCATCAATTACCTGCTCAAACTATCATCTTCCCAATTACCATCTAGTTGAGGCCTAGGACTCTGAACTTCCTCATTGGAACAAGCGTCGCATTCTTATGTATCCTTAATGCTTACATAATTCTAGCATATAAACTTAATAAGTTAGCCCATGGTAGCATTAGACTAACTTTAATAAATCAATTTCACTTATAACCCATAGAATTCTAGAATTCTCATATCAAGGTTTTAGATTTCTTAGTCGATAAAAATCTTAATATTCGTTCATTGATAACCTATAATGAACACAACTAGTTTCCTTTGTTTTTATTTCAGCCAAAATTTTCGTACGAACACATATTTCATAAATTTAAAATTCAAGCTTACGCGACCCAAATAGTACTAGATAACATAATCCCAACACACATATTAACTTATTCTCAAGTTTCTCAATTACTATCAAAATTTCTTAAAACCATGTGTCTACCTCACCTCTTACGTACGTCTACCAATTAAACTAACCATCATCATACCCAACTTTCCTAAAAGAATTTTAAATTCTCACAAGGTATAATCTTAACTGTTAAGATCATGACTAAAACTTGTGACACATCAAACTTATGTTCCCAAAAATTTTACTAACTCAATGTTTATTTTTTTTTAACTTAACTAACCGATTAAATTTAACTTAAATCGTCATCACTTTAAATTCTTAATTGCCACAACATTATTTCACTAACGCTTAACTTTTCACGCCTAAGATTGATTCATCCTACAATGTCCTTGGTTACCATTCATTATAACTGTTGAGGATCGAAGTTTAGTTTAGAGGGGGGGTGAATAAACTCTACTCGTTTTTCGTTCTGATGAGGTACTAAAATCCTGTTAAGGATAGTAGTTAATCTTGTGCGAATACTTTCACCTGATTACAATGAAACGTGCGGAAACAATCTGATGAAGTAGTTGAAAAACAATAAAATAGTAGGCAGCAGTTGTTTATGGAAGTTCGAAGATAAACTCTTCTACGTCTCCCCTTCTTCTGTTTCCAGAAGGTATAACTAAAAGACTTTGGATATTACAGTACAACTCTTGTACACACCCACTTCAGAAGGACTTACACCTTAGCCTACTGAAACTCTTAGTTACTTCAACTCACAAATATACGAAACACAAAGTTCTGAAAAGACTCTTTTCAGATTACAGACTCTTCTGATAAAATATAAGCAATGTTTGAGATTGAAGAGTGTAAGAATCAGTAGCACAAGATGATCTTTAAAAGATCTGATATAAGCTGTGAGGCGTGTGCTACTTTCTCTTTGTGTTGACCTTTCTAAGTACTCAAAGAATTCTGATATTCGTCTGATAAGAGAGTAGCTTTGTTCCTTGAAAAATGATAATAAGCGAAGTGTCGTGTCGAACAAGGATTTGATCCAAGTATATATAATCGACTGAGTTCAACGTTCACAATCAGAAAAGTATTCAGATAACTGATACAATCAGCTTTATTACCGAAACAAGTTCCTCCAGAAAAGCTATAAAACAATCAGTCTTGTTTTATACTTAATTGGGTAATATGCATTAAATGACTCCGTATAGTATTTAATGCTGCAATTAATACTTGTACTAGGAACTCTTTAACGGTAACAATTAAGATAGCAACGTTAGAAAACGCTCTCTACTGGTTTTGTATTGTTATCTCTTTTCTACTAGTTTAGTTTTACTAGAACAGCAGCTACTGATAATTTATTTTGTTGTACTGGTCTGCTGGTCTACTGGTTTTAGTTATCATCGCCACAATAAAATTCATGTCTAACAATTTCCCCCTTTGTGGTGATGCCAAAACCTAAACAGTAGAAAAAGGTTAAGTAACAAACAGATTGATCATTGAACAAAGGATAATTTCAGTAAAGTATTAAAGTAAAAAGATCAATCGGTTCCAATGTCCCTGTAAATGATTTCTTCATTTTGAGGTTCTTGATCTCTTCTGATAGAAGGTTCAGCCTCATCTTCTGTTTGCCTAACTCCTGTTTGATCACCTCTAGTTCCTCTATCTTCCTCCTTTTTGGCATCAGCGGCAACAACATGAGCAAAGAGATCATTTAGTCTTCCGGAAATATTGTGAATGCCATCAGTTAGCATCTCCAGATACGGTGTTTGATTAGAGATGCGATTATCCAATGTAGTGATAGATTGATTTTGAGAGTCAATCTTGGCATCCAAAAGTTCCACAGATGTAGACAGTGATCGAAAGAGATCATCATGCTCCGTGATTCGATTGAGTATATCATTTTGAGCAAGCATGAGAGTGCTGTGAGTTCTGGAGATAGCTTGTCTGAAAACGATGGTTTCAGTACACATCTTGTCCACGGTCTCCTTAGTGTTATAGATATGTTTGCTCATTCGCTCTCGAAAAGATTGAGCACCACTGAATTCCGCAAGGTTTTCACGAGATATACGTTTCACTAAATCAGAGATGTTGTTGAGGTCGGTTTGTAGAAGCTGAATCTGATGTTCCAGGTCGAATGCATCTAATTCCGGGGAAGGGGTTCGAGCAAGAATGCGTTGTTTGATCTCAGAAAGACGAGAATTCGTCGCAGTCAAAACAGGGAGAGAAACAGTCAACGCAGTAGAAACAAGAGGAGCATCCATCAATGCAGTAGAAGGAGCAAGGTCTGCTGTGCTTTCTGCTGGAATTGCAGAAACAGTAGGTTCAACAGCAATCAAGGGAAGAGCAATTTCTTCAGTAGGAACGGCCAAGTCAGATGCCAGAGCTTCTTCCGTTGGTGCAAGAACAGCCTGTGACTCTGAAGATGTTGCAGTGAAAGGTGCAGAAGGCTGTTCCAGAAGAACGTTCAGTTCTGCTTGATGATCAGCGGAGAACAACTTTAAATTCGGTAGAGAAGAAGTAGCATCTGGTTCTGCTATTTGTCGCCCTGGGATAGGAGAATCAGATGGTGGCAACGAAGTATCCGGTACCGCTTCTAGAGTAGTAGAGACAGTGGGGACAATTGATTCAATGACTTCCTCTACTGAAGCCAGTTCATGTACGGAAAAAAGTGATGAGGACTGAATGGCCCTTGTTGGAGATGCAGGAGTACTAAGAGCAGAAGCCTTTGGGGAGGCTGTAGTCCTTTCCTCGACTGACTGAGTCTGCTGAAAATTCGGGACAAGACCAATGTGATAAACAATAGGCTCTCCAAAGCCTTGTTCTTGAGTAAGAAGTTGCTCACTCATCTGCTTTAACCTGTCAGATAGAATCATAATAACGTTTTGATCCTGAACAACAGTAGGAACAGCAGGATCAAAATTTGATTGAAGAACTTTCAGAACTGATTCTAACTTCTGACACTTCAGCTGATCGAGGATAAAGGTCCTTCTTCTCAAGGCCTCGATGACATTTTCTGTTTTTGCCAGCTGAAAAATCTTCTTTTCTGCATTCACCATCTTGCCATAATTTCCTTTGATCTTGAAATAAGCGAAAGAATGAAACAAACGGACAGTATGCCATTCATCAAAGAATTTTATGTCATCGTTTGCAGAGGTCTCAATCTCGGCTAGATGAAGATCAACGCCGGTGGTGACAATGGTCTTGTGACTAAAAATAGGTGGTTCCTCCACCATTTTCCCTTTGCCTTTGTCAGAAGAGGAAATAGGCGCAATAGGTCGGAAAGCAGAAGATCCGCTTGCTGGTTCCCGAATAACAATTCCAGATGTTGGCTTAAAAACAGTAGCAGTAGAAGGTGCTGAAACAGACGCAGTAGTGAGTGCAGTCGAAGAAGCAGTTGATTGAGCAGAAGGAACCGCTTCTGGAAAGACCTGTCGAATAGGTACTTTCTCAATTTCAGACAGTGCTGATGTCTTCTTAATCTTCAGAATGGTGCGCGGTTTCTTCTTGGCTGGGGTTGGCACTGCTGGTTGAACAGCAGCAGCAGACTCTTCTGATGCTGTTTTATCTGAATCCGTCGAAATAATCAATCGTTTCTTTGAAATTTTCTTTTGAGGTTTTGGAGCCTCAGAAGCAGTTTCCCCAATTTCCTTCTTCATCGCAACAAACTCTACCACTGTTGGCTTAGGCCTTAAAGCCAATACATTTGCTGCATCAATCATGGTAACGGAAGTAGCATCGAGATCACTGGTAGATGCGAAACCAGCATCCTTAAGCAAAACACTGATCTGAACCGCGAAACCAGAACTTCTCCTAACAACCATATCCTTCATAGTTCTGAAAATAAAATGACTCCAATCCACCTTTATCCCCTTGGTGATGGCAGTCATTACTTGAACCTTCTCCTTCATCAACTTGTCGAAGGTGCCAGCCTTGATCAAAATAGCTTTAGCCACAATATCGGCCAGAATCTGATACTCTATTTTGAGCAATTTCTTGTGACAGGAAGGAGATACTTCTTCTCCAGAGGCTGAGAAGTTGCTGAGTGCAACAGACATATCTGTCTTGGAAATATCAGAGATTTCAGACGTACCTGAAAGTGGAAGGAGGAAGGTTGCTCCTAGATGTGCGGCATCAATAGAAATAGATGCATCTCCTTGAGTGTAAACAATCATTCCTTCATGCACTGTTGCTTTAGCGTAAAATTCCAGTAGAGCATTTTTGTAGATAACTGCTGGTGCTTCCAGGAATTTCCGGAGTCCCGATTTCTCAATATCCTGAAACATTTTCAAGAGATTCTCATCCTTGATGTTGAGAATCGAAGCAAAGTTAACTTGATAAGCGTTAAGAGTGTATGCTCCAGCCATTTCTATGTGTAGATGAGATCAGACAAATTATGCAGTAGTTAGTAATGATATGGAGAAAGCAGCAGCTGAATATCGATAGTTATGAAACAGTAAAGATGAAAAAGGTGAAATTTGAGATAGATATACAGCCGTCAAATAAACATAAAGACACGTGTCAGTATGTTCTTGGTTGAGTGTTTGAAATGTTTTTGCAGAAACTGTCAGGTACACGAATGATTTTGAAAAATTTGAAAAATGGCGGGCTGTCCAGACGGTTACTAAAGAAATCAGAAGAGGATTTGTCGTTTTATGATAACGTCTGCTGGAAGTTTCAGAGTGCTGAAATATTTGAGCACTTTGACAAAACCAGTAGACTTGTAGTTTTATCGAAAAGACAATCATCCTATCTGTTTTCTGAAAAGGTGTCGAACTTTCAGTCTGACTAAGATACTGTTCTCCCTCGGTAAATGCAATTAATAAATGATCATAATTACGACAAGTGACTCTTGGCCATCTTTCAATCTGAGCCGTTGAAAATGAACAGTCGCAATCTTGCGATTCACAAGAGTCTTTGTTCCCTCTATAAATACCTGCAAGGCTTGAACAAAGTTAAACAAAAGCAATGAAAACTCAAGTAAACAGAGAGATTTGATCCTGGAGTCGAAGAAAAGGTGTTCAGAGAGATGTTTGAGAATATCATTATTTACGTAATGATCCTTGAAATACACTCCTGGAGTTGTAGTTTCCACAGTCAAGCAGATCTGGTGCTTCGATTGAGTTTGAAATGTTGCATCCATTTCTTCCAGAAGCATGCTAATGGAATAAGAGAGTGCTGGTGGATTGATGATGATGAAATTCTCTCTGATGCCCTGTAAGGCATCTAAAAATTATATTAGTACTGACAAGTCCCAAGCTTGCCAGATTCTTGTAAGGCCGAGGCTTGCTTAGATTCTTTCTAGGCCTTTATTTTCGAAGAAGACCATCCTTCTTCCTGCTGAAGTACTTTGCAAGCAAAGATCAGAGAGTTCTTATTACAGAAGATAAACGCTACATGTAACGCTACTGGTTAAATAGCAAAGAACATCTACTGTATTCATTTTTGCATCGAGTAATGTACAGAAATGGTTTCTAATAAAATTCCAGTTTGCGTATCTGACTTTTCTCTTCTGCTTTTCTATAAATATCTTACTGTTAGTTCAATGCGATAAATAATTAAGTAATAATAAAATCTTAACTAAGATATCAGAAGATGATTAAGTTAAATCTATCAAACCAAGAGAATTCCGAAAGTAAGAAAACTTATTTTCTGGTAAGGGTTTCGTAAAGATATCTGCTGTTTGTTGATCAGTAGAAACATATTCCAGACGAATGTTCTTCTTCTGCACATGATCTCTAATAAAGTGATGTCTGATGTCAATGTGTTTCGTTCTGGAATGAAGTACTGGATTTTGTGTGATTGCAATTGCACTGGTATTGTCACAGAATATAGGTGATTCGGAGGCTTGAATCCCATAATCTCTTAACTGTTGTTGAATCCACAGTATCTGGGAGCAGCAGCTTCCAGCAGCCAGATATTCTGCTTCTGCAGTAGATGTGGCTATGGAAGTCTGTTTCTTGCTAAACCAGTATATCAACATATCACCAAGAAATTGACAAAAACCACTCGTGCTTTTTCGGTCTAGTTTGCAACCTGCATAATCAGCATCTGAATATCCAATAAGATTTAACGATGAATCATTGGGATACCATAAGCCGACATTTTGAGTTCCTTTCAAGTACTTCAAAATACGTTTAGCAGCAATATAATGAGATTGTTTGGGGTTAGATTGAAATCTAGCACAAATGCAAACAGCAAACATGATATCTGGTCTACTGGCAGTTAAATATAATAATGAACCAATAAGACCTCGATACTGAGTTATCTCTATTGGAATACCACTTTCATCTTTATCAAGTTTAACAGATGAGCTCATTGGAGTATAAGCAGCAGAGTATGCTTCCATTCCAAACTTTTTCATAAGCTCATTGGTGTACTTCGCTTGATTTATAAAAATTCCAGTCTCCAGTTGCTTAATTTGCAATCCTAGGAAGAATGTTAATTCTCCCATCATACTCATCTCGAATTTATCCTGCATCAATTTTCCAAACTTTGCACATAATTTGGGGTTAGTTGACCCAAAGATGATATCATCAACATAGATCTGTACCAAAAGAGTGTGCTTATTCTTGACTAAAGTAAATAAAGTTTTATCTACTGCTCCGATGGTAAAGTCATGATCAATAAGAAATTGTGATAAAGTGTCATACCATGCTCTAGGTGCCTGTTTTAGACCATATAAAGCTTTGTGTAATTTAAATACATGATGAGGAGAGAAATGATCGATAAAACCTGGAGGTTGTTCCACGTAAACTTCTTCTTGTAGTAAAACATTCAGAAAAGCACTTTTCACATCCATTTGATATACTTTGAAATTCTTGAAAGCAGCAAAGGCTAAGAATATTCTGATTGCTTCGAGCCTTGCTACTGGTGCATAAGTCTCATCAAAGTCTATGCCTTCTTCTTGTCTGAAGCCTTGAGCCACCAGTCTAGCTTTATTTCTCACCACTGTGCCTTCTTCATTGAGTTTATTTCTAAATATCCACCGAGTTCCAATGACAGCTTGGTGAGATGGTCTAGGTACTAGAAACCAAACTTCATTACGTTTGAATTGATTCAGTTCTTCTTGCATGGCTTCAATCCAACTAGGATCCAGAAGAGCTTCTTCAATCTTCTTTGGTTCATCCTGAGATATAAAAGCAGCATGCATGTATTCATTTAGCATTTGCCTTCTGGTCCTCAAGGGCGCTGTTGGATTACCAATAACCAATGATGGAGGATGAGATTTTCTCCAGATAAACAGATTTAAGTGGGCATCTTCCTGATTTGGTATGCTAAGATTGTCTTCCACAGAACCAGTAGTAGGTTCTTGAACATCTTCTGCTGGTATTGGTAGATCCAGAGTCTGTACTTCTGGTTCCACTATAGGAATGTCTGGTTCTGGATTTTGAAGATCCTTGGTATTAGCTTCTACATCATCTTCACTGTCAATTTCCAAGTGAATCCTGTCTAACCTGTTACTTAAATCAGATATGTTAGAAATTTCAGCACTGTTGTCTTCATCGAAGACAACATGAATCGATTCTTCAACATTAAGAGTTCTATTGTTGAAAATTCTAAAAGCTCTGCTTACAGCAGAGTAACCAAGAAATATTCCAGCATCTGATTTAGAATCAAATGCAGTTAAATGATTCTTGCCATTATTCAGTACAAAACATTTGCAACCAAACACATGAAAATAAGATACAATGGGCTTCTTCCCATTCCGTATTTCATACGGAGTCTGGTTGTGTCTTTTGTTGACCATATATCTGTTTTGCGTGTAACAAGCAGTATTGATAGCTTCAGCCCAGAAGCGCTGAGAAATGTCTGCATCTGCTAGCATTGTTCTAGCTGCTTCTTTTAGAGTTCTATTTCTCCCCTCAGCTACTCCGTTTTGTTGAGGAGTTCTGGCAGCTGAATATTCATGATGAATTCCCTGTCCATTCAAATATAGCTCAAGATACTTGTTAGTGAATTCAGTGCCCCGATCACTTCTGATTTTAATGATGGTAGTAGATTTTTCATTTTGAATCCTTTTCAGAAGCTTGATCAAGAGACTACTGGTTTGATCTTTTCCTGCGAGAAAGATTACCCAAGAGAATCTAGAAAAATCATCAATAACAACAAGAGTATATTTCATTCCCCCTAAGCTCATGATGGGGATCGGACCAAATAAATCCATATGCAAAAGTTCCAGACATCTTGAAGTTGATTTGCTATCTTTCGTTTTGAAACTGGATCTTATCTGTTTCCCAAGCTGACAAGCAGAATAAACATGATTTTTAACGAAATTAATGTCAGGTAATCCATCAACCATATTCTGCTTCTTGAGATAATTGATTGACTTGAAATTCAGATGATTCAATTTCTTGTGCCATAGCTAGTGTTTATTGCTAAGAGAAGCAACTAAGCATGTAGGAGTATTGACATGATTTGAGTTCCAGGAGACTCTATAAGTGTTGCCTTCTCTTTTTCCCGTTAACACAGTATTTTCAGCAGAATCTCTAACTATACATTAATGCTTTTGAAAAGCCACAGAATAACCGTTATCACATAGTTAACTAATGCTGATTAGATTGTAACAAATATTGTCAACTAATAAAACATTATCAATAGTTATGTTACCGTGGATAATCTTACCCTTACCCATGGTTTTACCTTTAGAATTGTCTCCAAAAGTTATCTTTGGTCCAGTGCAACTTACTATCTCAGAAAGTAGGTTTCTTTGTCCAGTCATGTGTTTGGAACATCCACTGTCCAGATACCATGTAGAGTTACTGATTTCTGCTTCCTTCTGCTGTTCCTACAAACACAAATTTTAGTATCTGGTACCCAAATCTATTTGGGTCCAAGCCTTATCAGTCCTTTGGGGACCCACATTTGTACAATTCTTGGTGACTTTGTACTTCGGGTATCCAAAGATGTGTGTGCAACAGAAGGTCTGTTATTTCTAACAGTATGCATACCAAAATGTTGTTCCTCCCTTCTGTTTCTGTTTTCCAGTCTGTATCTCTTCTGAACAGGTTTAGAGTTGTAGTACTGGTAGTTTCTAACCTTCATAGGATATTGTCTTCCAGAGTTGAATTCTTTTCTGAATCTAGAACTCTGGTCAACTTTTTCCTTAGGTTTAACGTAACCCAGACCATAGTGCATCCTTCTGTTCGTCTGATTTAAATTCCTTTCAACTGAAACAGTAGGTATTACTGGTTCCTGTACCACACTGGATTTCACAAAGTGAATGTATTTCCCTTTGCATATATCCAGTGTTGGCTTAGTATTCGTTTCAGATGTGCCTTCATTATTACAGAAACCGAGACCACTCCTATCTCCTGACTGTTTTTTGTAATTCTTGCATCTTTTTCAATGAAACAGAAGACTTATTCCAAGCATTTACCAGCAGCGACAACTTCTGGTTTTCAGAAAGCACCTTCTGGTAATCTGCTTTGGCTCTTTCATTCTCAGTTATTAATTTACTCATCTTAACTTGTAAATCATTGCAGCTGTCTACTTGCAAGCAAGTTAACTTACTGTTTTGATTCTTTAAGTTCTGATTTTCAATCTTAACTTCTTCAAATGATTGAGAAAGTCTTGAATACTCTTTTACCATTTCATGCAGTGCATCAATCAAGTCATTGCGTGTAAATTCATTAGAGTCAAAATCAAATACCTCTCCAGATGTCGAGGTTGAATCATTGTCTGCCATTAGACATTTGACTTCTTCTGCATCACTATCACTGGGATGACTTTCTGAATCAGATGACTCAGAGCTAGAGTCCGCCCACTTAGATTTGCTTTCTTCGGCAATCATTGATTTTCGATCTCTTCTGGATTTTTTGTCATTCCTCTTGTGATCCTTTCTCTTTTGATCATCCTTCTTTGGTTTAGGACAATCTGCAATGAAGTGACCTATCTTTCCACAGTTAAAGCATCCCATATCACCAGATGGTGAATCTTTCTTGTAGTTGCGATTTGGACCCTGATAAGTTCGATGATTCTTCTTCATGAACCTGGAACATTTCTTCACAAATAAGGACATAGCATCACTACTGATTTGTTCAGCAGTTTTCTCCATTGCATTGTCAATGATTACAGTCGGTAGTGCCTGAGGTACAACTGCAGCAGCAGTAGAAGAGGTAGAGGCAGTAGCAGTAAAAGCAGTAGCAGTAGCAGCAAGAGCCTTGGTTGGTAAGCTTGAAGGCTCTTCTCCACTTCTCACTTCCAATTCGAACTCATAGGCTTTCAGATCTGCAAATAAGTCGTGCAGTTCCAACTTGTTCAAGTCTTTGGATACTCTCATAGCCATTGTTTTAACATCCCATTCTCTGGGTAAAGCTCTCATCACCTTGAGGGCTATTTCTCTATTGTTATACTCTTTACCTAGAGCTGTTAGCTCATTTACCAAGCTGCTGAATCTTTCATCAAATTCATTTAGAGTTTCACCAGCTCTCATTTTCAGATTTTCGAACTTCTGCATTGCTACAGACAGTTTGTTTTCTTTTGTTTGCTCATTTCCTTCACATATCTGGATGAGCTTCTCCCAAATATCTTTTGCAGTAGAACACATTTTGATCTTGCTGAAAGTGTTCTTGTCGAGAGTTTTATACAATATGTCCTTCGCCACATTATCAAGATTGGCTTTCTTCTTATCTTCACTGGTCCATTCACTTCTTGATTTCTCGACCATCTGTGGTGCACCGTCAGTAACAGCAACAGCTGTGTTAGGCTTTAAGATTTTCAGTGGACCATCTGTGATGACATACCACATGTCATCATCTTGTGCTGCAAGATGAGCTTGCATTCTTATCTTCCAGTCATCAAAATCTTCCTTAGAGAACATAGGGATCTTGCTGAAATGTGCCATTTGTTGCAGTTTTTCACAAACAAGAATGACTCGCTCTGATACCAATTGTTGAGGATCGAAGTTGAGTTTAGAGGGGGGGTGAATAAACTCTACTCGTTTTTCGTTCTGATGAGTTACTACAATCCTGTTAAGGATAGTAGTTAATCTTGTGCGAATACTTTCACCTGATTACAATGAAACGTGCGGAAACAATATGATGAAGTAGTTGAAAAACAATAAAACAGTAGGCAGCAGTTTTTTATGGAAGTTCGAAGATAAACTCTTCTACGTCTCCCCTTCTTCTGTTTCCAGAAGGTATAACTAAAAGACTTTGGATATTACAGTACAACTCTTGTACACACCCACTTCAGAAGGACTTACACCTTAGCCTACTGAAACTCTTAGTTACTTCAACTCACAAATATACGAAACACAAAGTTCTGAAAAGACTCTTTTCAGATTACAGACTCTTCTGATAAAATATAAGCAATGTTTGAGATTGAAGAGTGTAAGAATCAGTAGCACAAGATGATCTTTAAAAGATCTGATATAAGCTGTGAGGCGTGTGCTACTTTCTCTTTGTGTTGACCTTTCTAAGTACTCAAGGAATTCTGATATTCGTCTGATAAGAGAGTAGCTTTGTTCCTTGAAAAATGATAATAAGCGAAGTGTCGTGTCGAACAAGGATTCGATCCAAGTATATATAATCGACTGAGTTCAACGTTCACAATCAGAAAAGTCTTCAGATAACTGATACAATCAGCTTTATTACCGAAACAAGTTCCTCCAGAAAAGCTATAAAACAATCAGTCTTGTTTTATACTTAATTGGGTAATATGCATTAAATGACTCCGTATAGTATTTAATGCTGCAATTAGTACTAGTACTAGGAACTCTTTAACGGTAACAATTAAGATAGCAACGTTAGAAAACGCTCTCTACTGGTTTTGTATTGTTATCCCTTTTCTACTGGTTTAGTTTTACTAGAACAGTAGCTACTGATAATTTATTCTGTTGTACTGGTCTGCTGGTCTACTGGTTTTAGTTATCATTGCCACAATAAAATTCATGTCTAACAATAACATTATAACCCAAATATCTAAATATTCTATATCTCCTTCGAGCCTAAATAACCGAAAATTCCTATCATTTAAACCGTTCAATTCTCACTTACTACTAAATAGGTTCTCAAATTTCTTAAAATTGTAAAATTAATTCTTACTTTCCTCGAATATCATCCAACTTTTCCCTAAATCTCGAAATTCCACAATTACCCATTAGTCCTCAGTGTTCCCAATTTCATTTTATAGATTTCCCGCATCATAAGGTTCAATAGCCTTAAGTTTATTAAACCCAAAATTAATTCCCATAACACGTCTTACATTTCTATAAATACTTAAAATTCCAATTCCTCAAAAGTTCGCATTTAATCCTTAAAATTTTGAAAATTGCAATCTGAAACTTATAGTTCTCCAAATTTACATTTTGGCCCTACAATTCTTCGAAATTTACATCATTGTCCCCATAAAATTTTTCCATCTTTACCTCATTAAACTTTTAGATTCTCGAACTCAAAATTAAATCCCAAAATTTGGTAAATTCAAAAATAGTCCCTTAAAATTTTTGTTTTGCACTTTGGTCATCAAATTATTAGTTATTACACAATTAGGTCCCTAAAATTCTCAATTCATGCAATTCCATCCTTAAATCTAACTAGGTAGAGCATGTATCCTAAATAAATTCTACGTTTTATACTTCCAAACATCGTCGTAGTCTTCGAATCATTAATCTTTGCATGAAATCCTCAAAAATTTAATTCAACTAGCAACCACAAACCATCATTAATTTCTTACAAATTCTACAAGTCCCGAAAACATTCATAATTTTTAAGTTTAACTTATGGCCCATAAGTAGAACATCAGTAATACTAACCCAAAAATTAATATAGTCAAATAATTTACGACCTCTCCTAATGCCCAATAGCGAAATTCTTATTTATGTCCGGTGGAGGTGGAGGTGCATTTCCCTCCTTCCTCTGACGCTCACCGTCCTCATGACGGCGCTCATCATCCCTCGCGCGCTCAACAAGGCGTCTAGGAGTCATACTTTTCCATACATATAACCCAAACGTAACCAACATGCATAATTCCGTAATTTCTTTAAATTTAAGTAAATACTGAATAATAAAATCTGAACGTAAAATATTTCATGAAATCATGCTGTTAAAATAATTCATGCTTTAGATAAAATGCGTAAATGTAAAACTTACAGACCGAAGACGTGACTTCGTGAGCTTCTCGAGGTCAGTAGTAGTATAACCTTTTACAGAGCCATTGCTCTGATACAGCTATAACGGCCCGAAAATTTGTGCTTGAAAATTTGCGGAAAATTAAAAATTTTCTTTTAAAATAATTAAAATGTCTCAATCATAAGTTAAACTGATAAAAATGTTTGATATTCAAAATAGCAGCGGAAGAAATCTAATGTTTGCAAAATAATGACTTAAAAATTATTCAGCAACATAAAAACTTGGTTTGAATTAAAAATAATAAATGCTGAAATGAGGTCCTCGGGTTCCACTTCTGCCGACCTAAGCTAGCTCACTGGTCCCCGCCCTCGGCCCCGACCTCATCAGTACCTACAACAATCAAGTCTAGTGAACCTAAAGACTCATCATGCATATATCGTAAATAACGAGTAAATAATATAGTAAAATTTGCATGGGGGTAAAATTATCATGTCATGAGGCATAATCGTGAAAATAATTTATCATGATCAATTATAATACGTGCATAACTGAACTGAAAATCATAGTGAAAACGTTTGCTCCTCGGAGCCCTGTACTGAAATAGCATGTTATAATTTTCTGTTGAGATTATGGTCTATGCAAGTGGTCCCTGAACTGAACTGACCGGTAACTGACGATCGGACAGGTAACTGACGACCGGAAACTGATCGGTAATTGGCGACCGGGTGAAACTAACCGATAACTGACGACCAGACCGGTAACTGACGACCGGGAACTGAATTGAACTGATCGGTAACTGGCGACCGGACCGGGAACTGAATTGAACTGACCGGTAACTGGCGACCGGACCGGTAACTGACGACCGGGTGAAATAATAATCCCAAGATAGTAAAGTGACCCCAAGAAGTATCGCATAAATCTCAAAATGAATATTTTGCACGTGATATAATTAAATAACATCATTAAATATGAACAATTTCGATCTTCTTGCATTAAAATCATGTACTTGCGATATTTAAAAATACCTATACGACTTGATTGAAGAGTGAAAGAAGATATAAACAAGCATTGGTTTGTTTTGACAGAAAACAAACGAAATAACGACGCGGCGCGGCGGAGACGGAGTGCTCCTCACTTTCTCACTTTCTCTCTTAATCCCTTTAAACCAAGCATGCACCATAATTATTATAATAGCGTAAAAATCATAAACGTGATGCATGAACATTTAAAATATCATGATTGGTGCTCAGGGCGCTGCCAAGACCAAAATCTCAACCCGGGTGCAAAATGACCATTTTGTCTTTGGAAACCCAAAAATTATCGTTTTAACCCTGGACTTCTAAAATTGACCCGAAGCTCACCAAACTCCTTAAAATATCCCAAAACATTTTTAAAAGCATTCCTAGACGTAAATTCGAGAAGCAAACTCAAACTTAATCGATTTGTTTTAAAAATTCGGACCGGGGTCCCGGTTTTAACTCGAATCGAACCGAAATTTATCCCAACTTCTTACCATACTTAAAAACACTTAAAAGATCCTAAAATATAATTTATAGCCCAAAACTCTAGGCTGAAATCCCAAACCTTGTCAACAAGCTCTCGGCCCCTCCCAATGACGCTCCCTCATGAACTTCTCTCCCTAAAACACACGCCATCAGCCAACCTTACGTACCAGCCACTAACCAGCCTGCTAGGGACCTAGATCAGACCCTAAGGTACCTACCAGACCCACAAACCCTCCTCCATGCACGCTGGAAACCTCTAAGAACCCTGAGTCACCAAGAATCTACTACCGCGGTAACCCATCTCACCCATGCTTGATTACTACATCCCTCCTTTCCATAGTGGTTCGAGCCATTCCAGACCCTGATTCAGACCCATCAAGGTCTGGTCCAGGGCTGGAGACGGCTCTCGCTCAGCTGGCGTGGCAGAAACAAGGACCGAACCTCTACACAAGCTTCCCGATCTGCACAGCTCTTCACGCTTTCAACTAAACCCGATCACTTCTCATTCCAGCACCTACGTCTCACACTCCCGATCTGTACAGGACCTTGACAATCTTATACAACAGCCCCTTGCACCACATATCAGAAAACGGGAGTGTCAAAGCATGAAATGCACAATTACATGTAAAAGAAAAGGAACAAAAAGGGAAACAGACAGCCAATCTATCTCATGCTTGGATCAAAAGTTTCTCAGCAAATAATTCACTAACAACATGCATATATCATGTGTGATGCATAAAATATGATACAACACGTGCCTTATGATGCGTGGATGCTCAAGAATGAAGTGAGGGAGCCGAAAGAATTTTCTCTTGAAATCACAAGCCAAAGCGTGGCCTTCAGTCGGTGCACTTTTCTGAAATCGAGGCACTGAATTCAGAATGGGGGGGGGGGGGGGTGTCGGCTGATAGTGGAGTGATTAGGTTTAGGTTAAGATAATTTTTTGGGTTAATTAGTATTATTTAAATAGCTAACAAATGACTAATGGGCCTTAATTGATAAGTAAAACTTAAATAAAATATTTTAGGTCAAACAAGCTTAAAATCAAGCCCATTAAATCCAAACGTACTCCCAAAAAATATTTCGTGTTGAAAAGATTTTGAAAATATTAGCCGAACATGCATTTAATGCTTTAAAAACAATTAAATAAAATACCAAAAAAGTTTAATAACTTGCATGCATGCCAACTTTTTAAATTATAATTATTGACTTGCTAAATTACCACTTCTTAAATAAGTCTTTATTAACTTATCTCAATATTCCATCTCCAGTCCGGCCTCACTTATTTAACTGAAAAGATAACAATTAAACTACTGCGTAAAATAAATAAATTTAAAGAAAAGAATTTAAATACTCATACAATAAAAAATCATTTTAAATTTTTAAATACTAGAATTATGCATGACTTATACGCAGTCCAATTTACGGGTTCTACATGAACGGTTTAAAGGATAGGACTTTTCGGTTATGTAAATATAGAATATTTAGATATTTGGGTTATAATGTTATAATGAATGGTAACCAAGGATATTGTAGGATGAATCAATCTTAGGGGTGAAAATTTAAGCGATTGTGAAATAATGTTGTGACGAATTAAGAATTTAAAGTAACAACAATTTAAGGTAAAGTGATCAGTTAGTTAAGTTATAAGAGTTGGTATTGAGTTAACAAAATTTTGAGAAAATAAGTTCGACGTATCATAAGTTTTAATCGTGATCTTCAGAGTTAAAATTTTATCTTTGTTGGGGTTAAATTTTTCTAGAAAGTCGGGTATGATGGATAGGTAGGTTACTTGATAGACGCATGTAAGAATTGAGGTAGACACCTTGCCTTGAGGAATTTTTGTAAGTCATTAAGAAATTTGGGAATAAGGGATTATGTGTGCTGGAATTAGGTTATCTTAGACTACTTGGATTGTGTAAGTTTGAATTTCAAATTTATGGGATATTTTTTTCATACGTAAATTTTGGGTGAATTTAAAACAAAAGGAAATTAGTTGTGTTCAACATAAGTTATCAATGAATGAATGTTAAGATTTTTATTGAGTAAGAAATCTAAAAACTTGTTATTGGGATTCTAGAACTCTGTAGGTTATAAGTGAAGTTGATTTATTAAAGTTATTCTAATGCTACCATGAGATAACTTATTAAGTTTTATACGCTAATATTTAATTAAGCAATGATGATACTTAAGAATGCGACATTTGTTCAATGAGGAAAATCCCGAGTCTTAGGCCTCGAATATATTGTAACTGGAAAGAGAATAGTTTAAGCATGTATTTGATACTAGAAGGGTTTTATTATTAAGGTAGAAGATCGAGATTGTATATTTTGGGTTTTATGGATTATCACTACTCGAATTTAAGATTTGCAATAATTTAATATTTGGGGTGTACTTGTAAATAATTAAGTTATGTAAGTTTGGTGCCGTAAGATAAAGATTCGATTCAAGGATCTTAGGCTAATATTATTATGTGGTTGAGGTAAGGTTTAACATTTAAGTGTATTACTAATGACAGAAGTCGATCAGTAAAGTTTGGTACGAAGACTTCTTAAGTTGATCAGCATAAAGGACGATGTAATAGGTTGATAAACAATATGGGTATAGAATAAGAAAAATAAGGTGCAATATGTAGAACCCGTAAATCAGTCTACGTATAAGCCATGCATAATTCTAGTATTTTAAATTTAATTGACTTCATTGCACGATTATTTTAATGCATTTCTTTGAAGTTAATTATTTTAGCCAGCAGTTTAATTTTTTTCAGTTAAATTCAGTGAGGCCGGACTGGAGTGGAGTTTAGAGATAAAATTTAAGACTCAGAAAATATTTCCAAAATTTAATTTAGCTAGCAAGTAAGTTAATTTAATTTAATAAGGAGATTTGGGGATTTATTTATGCAACTTGAGGTGATTAGAAAATAAGCTCATTTGAGTTACTTAATTAAGGATTTATTCAATAAATTAATTAAAGGATTAGTGAGACTTTTAAGGGTTATTAATTTAGTAAATAATCAACAACTTCCCTCCATTTAAATATCAAATTTTTGGCCACCCCTTAGATTATTAAACAATTCATTTGTCTTATCACCTTTAATCTTTTCTTTGTATTTAATTAGTAGGATAATTCTTGGATTTTTGGGAGCACCATTTAATTATCTAACAAGCATTATCCTACCCTATTCTAGCTAGAGAAATCGGCCACCCCATCCAATCTCTCCAACAACTCATTTGATATAAAACAACATTTCAAATTCAAATTTTGTGGAGACTTGGCCACCCCTTTTTATCCCTTTTATTGTGGATCTCCCCTCACTATCTTAAACAACCTTCTCCCCTCTCCCTACCACCGAAATTCAGCTGCCATTTCAGATTAAAAATCGTGAGGTTCATAGCTTTTAAGAAGAGTGAAAATCGAGTAGAAGAAGAAATGAAAGAAGCGTTCCACTCCTCTGTGCCGCGTCGTGGTCGTTTCGTTCGTTTTCTTTCGAAATGAAACCAGGCATGTCTAGATTTCTTTCAAACCTCAATAAAGTCCTATTATCTATTATTTTTCAGTACATGATCATGTTTTAGTGAACAAAAACCGAAATTTTAAGCAACTAGAACAAGAAATAATTCTGCACAGATTTTTGTTTCTACCATGCTTCACGATTGGTATGTTTTGGTTTCGATTTCAGGGATGGCT
The DNA here is from genome assembly GCF_022965805.1 of Primulina eburnea. NCBI lineage: Eukaryota > Viridiplantae > Streptophyta > Magnoliopsida > Lamiales > Gesneriaceae > Primulina > Primulina eburnea. Next base: position 11,140,274 of record NC_133110.1, on the reverse strand, counting down.
CGTTCCAGGGGCTCAAGGCTGCATATGGACATGTACTAGGACATGTAAGGGTCATGATAGAACGTTGGTTCCAGCCCCATACTCACAGGAATTCATAAATGACAGCACATCCTCCATGAGTGTCACATTGAGTTTCGAAAATTCAATTGTTGTCATAAGGGTAAGGATCTGATCATGGCTGCCCAAGGGGCCTATAGCCATGGTGAGATCCTGTCCCTAGCAAGTCTAAGACGTGACTAAGTCTCCTTTTTTGTGGCTTGGTCCATGGCTAAGCGGTTTTACAGAAAACAACAAGAACAGCCCCCTCCCCTCTCGCCCCTTCGATTTTTTGGACAGCATGTGTGTTCGAGTTTTGTGTATGGCGTGGATCTTGGTTGGCCTATGGCCCTTAGCCACGGTTCATACCATACCCCAAGATGTCTAGATCGTGCCATGGTCAACCAAATGATCACTGGAACGAGTCGAGACAGCAAGCGAAGCACAACACCATACACGCATGCATGAGGGCCCACGGTGAGAGTTTTCTGATGTTGCTGGAAATATTCGAATTTTGGCTGGCGTAGGGCCCTTAGCCATGGTTCGAATCATTACTTGGGACGTTGTGGAGAGGCTTTGGTCGGTGGTTCAAGCCCCAATGGCCAAAAGTCTCGCAAACAACGCGATGCAAGCAAGGTTGCAGCTGCTGGAAAATTACAGCAAGTTGCTGTGTCGGTTCGGAGGCTCGTTCGAGTTCTCGGTCGGCTTTTAGCCTATGGCCTTGGACTGGACAGTGCCCCATTGAGTTAGGAAGGTCGTGTTTTAGACCGTTCATGATTCGGATCATTTTTGAGGTCGTACGAGAATTTACGGTGCGATGTGCCAAATTGACTCTCGAAAGAGCGTTTCGTGTTTTGGCCTCCATTTCACCTAGATTTCGACCCTCATCATTTTAGGAGCATTAGTTCATAATTTTAAGCGTATTTTAATCATGAATATACGTCGGTTCAGTGTTGGTTCGGGTTGGTTCGGAGTCATGATTAAATACAAAGTCGTTAGACGTAATTGTCGCATTTTCAAACTTAATTGCATAGTTTGGTCAAGAAAAATATATTGCATATTTTCATGGCATATTTAGGTTGTAGCGAGCCTGGGGACGATCCAATCCAGTTGGTAAAAATGATACAAGATATTTAATTCAGTCATTTAATTATATTACGTGCAAAAACAGAAAATACTTATTTTTGAGATTTATGCGATATTGCTTGTGGTCGATTCACTATCATGGGAGTATTATTTTACACGGTCGTCAGTGACCGATCAGATCAGTTTGGTACCACAGTCGCCAGTGACTGATCAGTTCAGTTTGGTACCCCGGTTGCCAGTGATCGGACAGTTCAGTTCAGTGCAGAGACCACATGCGTAGACCATAATCTCAACAGAAAATCGCTACATTTTATTTTAGTACAGGGCTCCAAGGAGCAAACGTTTTACTATGATTTTTCAGTTCAGCTATGCACGTCATATAATTGCTCAGTACAAGTTATTTTCAGCATGCTTCATGACACGATATTTTATCCCATGCAAAATTTACTACAGTATTTTCTCGTTATCTACGATATATGCATGTTGAGTCTTTAGACTCACTAGACTTGATTGTTGTAGGTACTGATGAGCATGAGGCCGAGGGCGGAGACCAGTGAGCCAGCTTGGGTCGGCAGTAGTGACACCCGAAGACCTCAGTTTCAGCACTTGCCATATTTTTTTTATGCTCAAACACTTTATCAGTCGTTGAATATTCTTAAATTGTAATTTTTGGCAAACTTTATTTTCTTCCGCTGCTATATTTTTTTAAACATTGAACTTGATTTATCAGTTGATTTTATGGTTGAGGCAATTTAAGTTCTTTAAAAAGAAAATTTTAAATTTTCCGCCAATTTTCAAGTAAAGATTTTCGGGCCTTCACAGGTGGTATCAGAGCCTATGTTCTTGTAAAGGGTTACACTACTACTGACCACGAGAAGCTCACGAAGTCACGCCTTCGGTCTGTAAGTTTTACGTTTCAGCATTTTATTTAGAGCATGAGTTATTATGACAGCATGCTTCCATGAAATAATTTACAATCAGATCTTTTAAGTAATTCAGTGTTCATTTAAAATAAATTATGGAATTATGCATGTTAGTTACGTACGGGTTATGTATGGAACAGTATGCCCCCTAGACGCCAAGTAGGACGCCCGAGAGGTGGTGGCGAGCACCGTCACGAGGACGATGATGATCAGAGACAAGAGAGGCAGACACCTCCTCCTCCACCCCCACCTGACATGAATGCTCAGATGCTAGCTGGGATGACGCAGTTCTTCGCGCAGTTTGCGGGGAACAATGCCGCCGCCGCCGCCGCAGCCGCAGCCAGGCCAACAGGACCCAAGGCTGTTTATGAAAGGTTTATGAAGATGCGTCCGAAAGAGTTTTCTGGGACGTCTGACCCCATGACTGCTGAGGGATGGATCAAATCCCTCGAGGTCATCTTCGAGTTTATGGAGCTGGGAGATGCCGACAGAGTCAGATGCGCCACCTATCTGTTCACTGGAGATGCCCGCTTATGGTGGGAAGGAGCAGCAGTAGCCCTGACCTTGGCTACACTGTCATGGACACGCTTCACGGAGGTTTTCTACTCCAAATATTTTGCTGAGGAAGTGCGCACCCGGTTGACCACTGAGTTCATGAGTCTGAGACAGGGGGATATGACGGTTACAGAGTTCATTCGTAAGTTCGAGAGGGGCTGTCACTTTGTGCCCCTGATCGCAAATGATGCCAGAGCTAAGTTGATGCATTTCCTGGTGGGTCTAAGGCCGATCTTGCGCCGGGATGTTAGGGTTTCTGACCCTGCTACTTATGAGATTGCTGTCTCCAAAGCCCTAGCTGCAGAGCAAGATCTGCAGGATATCGAGAGGGATCGCCAGGGCAAGCGCCCAGTCCAGGTACCACACCGCCCTCCTCCTCATCAGCATCAGTAGCAAAACAAGAGGTCATTTCATGGGCTGCCTAGAATCAGAGGCCAGCAGCAGCAGCAACAGCAGGGGCGCCCATCCCCGAGGACTTTTGAGCACCCAGTCTGTCCCAGGTGCTCACGCCGCCATCCTGGAGCGTATAAGTCTAGCTCAGGAAAGTGTGTTAAGTGTGGCAGTCCAGAACACATGTTGCTGCAATGTCCTCAGAGAAATCTGCCTACTCAAGGCAGAGTTTTTTCCCTCCATGCCGCGGAAACAAACCCGGAGACTATGTTGTTGACAGGTACCTTTAAGCATTGAGTTATTATTCGAATTTCAACGTTTTGGGAATCGGGATTTAGATTTTGAACTTAGAACTGTTATAGGATTGCATGCTGTACTCAGATTTATTTTGGGGGAATTAAGCTAGAAGAACCTTGACCTTTGCATGTCTATAAGTTTAGTTCTTGTAGTGGGATTCAACTTAGAGTTCCGATCTTTCAAGGAGAATTTTTATATCTGGTTCCGCTACCAAGGCCTTGATAGATTCAGGGGCCACTCACTCGTTTATTTCGGAGGTCTTTGCAAACTTTCTCAAGATCAAGACCATTGGGCTAGATATAGCCTTTTCAGTAGTGTTGCCGTCAGGCGAGGAGATGGCAGCTACCAATGTTATCCGAGATATAGCTATGGAGCTGCACGGTAACCTTATTTATGCGGATCTGATCGTGATACCGATGCCAGAATTTGACATCATCCTAGGGATGGACTGGCTATTGAGGAACAGAGTGTTGATAGACTTCCAGCGGAGATCTGTTCTTGTCCGACCGCCTGGGATGGAGCAATTCTTATTTGAGCCGGACATGTACTTTTCTTTACCGCGCATTATTCCATATGTTCAGGCTAGGAAGCTCATGCATAGAGGGTGTCGGGTATTTCTAGCGACCTTTTTATCTATTCCCAAGGAACCCAGTCAGTCAGCCTCAGATGTTCCGATTGTCAGAGATTTCTTAGACGTTTTTCCCGAAGACGTCTCTGGTATGCCACCCGAGAGAGAGGTGGAGTTTTCCATTGAGCTTATGCCATGTACGGCTCCTATATCCAAAGCGCCGAACCGACTAGCACCGACAGAGATGGCAGAGCTTAAGAAGCAAATTCAGGAACTTCTCGACAAGGAGTTCATTCGCCCGAGCTTTTCACCGTGGAGCGCGCCAGTCTTGTTTGTTAAGAAGAAAGATGGCTCTATGAGGCTTTGTATTGACTATCGGGAGTTGAAGAGGGTTACAGTGAAGAACAAATACCCACTTCCGAGGATTGAGGATCTGTTTGACCAGTTGCAGGGAGCTTCGATTTTCTCCAAGATTGATCTGCGTTCCGCTTATCACCAGTTGAGGGTGAGAGATGCTGATGTTTCCAAGACTTCTTTCAGGACTCGTTATGGTCACTACGAGTTCCTTGTGATGCCGTTCGATCTGATGAATGTGCCAGCGATCTTCATGGATCTCATGAATCGCGTATTTCAGCCGTACCTCGACCAGTTTGGGATAGTGTTCATAGATGACATTCTCGTCTACTCCAAGAGTCGGGAGGATCACAGCAGACATCTGACCACAGTGCTGAAGACCTTGCAGAAGCATAAGTTGTTCGCGAAGTTCAGCAAGAGCGAATTCTGGTTAGAGAAGGTGGCGTTCTTAGGCCACATTGTTTCTAGCAGTGGCATTGAGGTAGACCCAGCGAAAGTCGCTGCAGTCAGAGATTGGGTTGTGCCGCAGAATGCATCCGAGATCCGCAGTTTTCTGGGGCTAGCAGGATATTACAGAAAGTTCATCCAGGGATTCTGCTCTATCGCCGTTCCACTTACAGCATTGACAAAGAAGAATGTGAAGTATGTGTGGAGCGAGGAGTGTCAGAAGAGCTTTGATACTTTGAAGAAAGCTCTTATCTTTGCACCAGTTTTGGCCATGCCATCAGGGCCCGGCGAATTTGTCCTTTATACGGATGCTTCGAAGCTCGGTCTAGGTGCAGTTTTGATGCAGCATGGGAAAGTAATAGCGTATGCTTCTCGACAGCTGAAAACACACGAGAAAATTACCCTACCCATGATCTAGAGTTGGCCGCAGTAGTTTTTGCCTTGAAGATTTGGAGACACTATTTGTATGGAGAGAAGTGCCAGATCTTTACTGACCACAAGAGCCTCAAGTATTTCTTTACGCAGAAGGAGCTGAACATGCGTCAGAGGCGTTGGTTGGAGCTTGTGAAGGATTATGACTGTGACATTAGCTACCACCCGGGTAAAGCTAATGTAGTGGCGAATGCATTGAGCAGAAAAGTCACAGTGATGGCTCATTTGACAGTTTCGAGATCTCTTCAGCTTGAGATGCAGAGGTTTGATCTTGAGACTTATCATAGAGGTAGAGTTCCCTGTCTATCTACCTTGACCATTCAGTCTTCCCTTCTTGACCGTATTCGCAGTGGTCAATCAGCAGATGAGCAATTGGCACAGTGGAAGCAGAGGGATGAAGCCAAGGGCAGTGTCTTGTATACAGTCAACGACGGTATAGTGCGATACCAAGATAGGATGTGGGTGCCTAATAGTGATACTATACCAGCAGATATTCTATCAGAGGCCCACCTGTCGCCGTACTCCATTCACCCTGGGAGTACGAAGATGTACAAAGATCTGCAACTATTGTATTGGTGGCCAGGGATGAAGAAGGACATCAGGCGTTTTGTATCCGAGTGCCTGACTTGCCAGTTAGTGAAGGCCGATCATCAGAGACCAGCAGGTTTGCTCAAGCCTCTTCCTATTCCCGAGTGGAAGTGGGAGAACATTACCATGGATTTTGTGACCGGTTTGCCGAAGTCAGCCAGAGGATCGAATGCCATCTGGGTGATTGTAGATCGTCTTATCAAATCAGCGCACTTCTTTCCTATTAAGACGACTTTCACCATGGTTCAGTATGCAGAGTTGTATAATCGGGAGATAGTCCGACTTCATGGTATTCCAGTTTCGATCGTATCTGACAGAGACCCTAGATTCACTTCCTCTTTTTGGAAGAGTTTGCATTCGACCATGGGTACAAAGCTGCTGTTTAGCATAGCTTTCCATCCGCAGACAGATGGACAGTCAGAGCGAGTCATTCAGATTTTGGAGGATCTTCTTCGTGCTTGCGTCATTGATTTCTCAGGGAGTTGGGAGTCGAACTTACCATTGATTGAGTTCACCTATAACAACAGCTTCCAGTCTTCTATTGGTATGGCACCGTATGAAGCTTTTTATGACCGTAAGTGTAGATCTCCTGTTCATTGGGATGAAGTAGGAGAGAGAGCAGAGTTGGGTCCAGAAATTGTTCAGCAGGCTGCAGATGTAGTAGTCAAGATCCGTGATCGGATGAGGACTGCTCAGAGTCGACAAAAAAGCTATGCAGATCAGAGAAGGAGAGACCTAGAGTTTGTCGTTGGCGACCATGTCTTTGTGAAAGTGGCACCTATGAAGGGTGTCATGAGATTTGGGAAGAAAAGGAAGCTCAGTCCGAGATTCATCGGACCGTTTGAGATCCTCGACAGAGTTGGGACGCTAGCTTATCGTGTGGCTCTTCCGCCGAATCTGGCCGGAGAATACAATGTCTTTCACGTCTTGATGCTGAGAAAGTACATGGCGAATCCTTCGGATGTGCTGAACTTTGAGCCGTTGCAGCTTACTCCGAACTTGTCTTATGAGGAGAGACCAGTGCAGATCCTAGACAGACAGGAGAAGAAGATTCGGAACAAGCTGGTTAAGCGAGTCAAAGTCAAATGACTCAATCATTCAGAGGAGGAAGCTACGTGGGAGTCTGAGCCGGAGATGAGAGATCGTTACCCAGAGTTATTCGGTGAGTTTTAATTTCGAGGACGAAATTTCTTTTAAGGGGGGGAGGATTGTAGAACCCGTAAATCAGTCTACGTATAAGCCATGCATAATTCTAGTTTTTTAAATTTAATTGACTTCATTGCACGATTATTTTAATGCATTTCTTTGAAGTTAATTATTTTAGCCAGCAATTTAATTTTTTCCAGTTAAATTCAGTGAGGCCGGACTGGAGTGGAGTTTTGAGATAAAATTTAAAACTCAGAAAATATTTCTAGAATTTAATTTAGCTAGCAAGTAAGTTAATTTAAGTTAATAAGGAGATTTGGGGATTTATTTATGCAACTTGAGGTGATTAGAAAATAAGCTCATTTGAGTTACTTAATTAAGGATTTATTCCATATATTAATTAAAGGATTAGTGAGGCTTTTAAGGGTTATTAATTTAGTAAATAATCAACAACTTCCCTCCATTTAAATATCAAATTTTCGGCCACCCCTTAGATTATTAAACAATTCATTTGTCTTATCACCTTTAATCTTTTCTTTGTATTTAATTAGTAGGATAATTCTTGGATTTTTGGGAGCACCATTTAATTATCTAACAAGCATTATCCTACCCTATTCTAGCTAGAGAAATCGTCCACCCCATCCAATCTCTCCAACAACTCATTTGATATCAAACAACATTTCAATTTCAAATTTTGTGGAGACTTGGCCACCCCTTTTTATCCCTTTTATTGTGGATCTCCCCTCACTATCTTAAACAACCTTCTCCCCTCTCCCTACCACCGAAATTCAGCTGCCATATCAGATTAAAAATCGTGAGGTTCATAGCTTTTAAGAAGAGTGAAAATCGAGTAGAAGAAGAAAGGAAAGAAGCGTTCCACTCCTCCGTTTCGCGTCGTGGTCGTTTCGTTCGTTTTCTTTCGAAACAAAACCAGGCATGTCTAGATTTCTTTCAAACCTCAATAAAGTCCTATTATCTATTATTTTTCAGTACATGATCATGTTTTAGTGAACAAAAACCGAAATTTTAAGCAACTAGAACAAGAAATAATTCTGCACAGATTTTCGTTTCTACCATGCTTCACAATTGGTATGTTTTGGTTTCGATTTCAGGGATGACTCGTTCCAGGGGCTCAAGGCTGCATATGGACATGTACTAGGACATGTTAGGGTCATGATAGAACGTTGGTTCCAGCCCCATACTCACAGGAATTGATAAATGACAGCACATCCTCCATGAGTGTCACATTGAGTTTCGAAAATTCAGTTGATGTCATAAGGGTAAGGATCTGATCATGGCTGCCCAAGGGGCCTATAGCCATGGTTAGATCCCTTCCCTAGCAAGTATAAGACGTGACTAAGTCGCCTTTTTTGTGGCTTGGTCCATGGCTAAGCGGTTTTACAGAAAACAACAAGAACAGCCCCCTCCCCTCTCGCCCCTTCGATTTTTTGGACAACATGTGTGTTCGAGTTTTGTGTATGGCGTGGATCTTGGTTGGCCTATGGCCCTTAGCCACGGTTCTTACCATACCCCAAGATGTCTATATCGTGCCATGGTCAACCAAATGGCCACTGGAACGAGTCGAGACAGCAAGCGAAGCACAACACCACACACACACGCATGAGGGCCCTCGGTAAGAGTTTTCTGAAGTTGCTGGAAAAATTCGAATTGTGTCTGGCCTAGGGCCCTTAGCCATGGTTCGAATCATTCCTTGGGACGTTGTGGAGAGGCTTTGGTCGGTGGTTCAAGCCCCAATGGCCAAAAGTCTCGCAAACGACGCGATGCAAGAAAGGTTGCAGCTGCTGGAAAATTACAGCAAGTTGATGTGTCGGTTTGGAGGCTCGTTCGAGTTCTCGGTCGGCGTTTAGCCTATGACCTTGGACTGGACAGTGCCCCATTGAGTTAGGAAGGTCTTGTTTTTGACCGTTTGTAATTCGGATCATTTTTGAGGTCGTACGAGAATTTACGGTGCGATGTGCCAAATTGACTCTCGAAAGAGCGTTTCATGTTTTGGCCTCCATTTCACCTAGATTTTGACCCTCATCATTTTAGGAGCATTAGTTCATAATTTTAAGCGTATTTTAATCATGACTATACGTCAGTTCAGTGTTGGTTCGGGTTGGTTCGGAGTCATGATTAAATACGAAGTCGTTAGACGTAATTGTCGCATTTTCAAACTTAATTGCATAGTTTGGTCAAGAAAAATCTATTGCATATTTTCATGGCATATATAGGTTGCAGCGAGCCTGGGGACGATCCAATCCAATTGGTAAAATGATACAAGATATTTAATTTAGTCATTTAATTATATTACGTGCAAAAACAGAAAATACTTATTTTTGAGATTTATGCGATATTGCTTGTGGTCGATTCACTATCATGGGAGTATTATTTTACACGGTCGCCAGTGACCGATCAGTTCAGTTTGGTACCACGGTCGTCAGTGACCGATCAGTTCAGTTTGGTACCCCGGTCGCCAGTGATCGGACAGTTCAGTTCAGTGCAGAGACCACATGCGTAGACCATAATCTCAACAGAAAATCGCTATATTTTATTTCAGTACAGGGCTCTAAGGAGCAAACGTTTTACTATGATTTTTCAGTTCAGCTATGCACGTAATATAATTGCTCAGTACAAGTTATTTTCAGCATGCCTCATGACACGATATTTTATCCCATGCAAATTTTACTACAGTATTTTCTCGTTATCTACGATATATGCATGTTGAGTCTTTAGACTCACTAGACTTGATTGTTGTAGGTACTGATGAGCATGGGGCCGAGGGCGGGGACCAGTGAGCCAGCTTGGGTCGGCAGTAGTGACACCCGAGGACCTCAGTTTCAGCACTTGCCATATTTTTTTTATGCTCAAACACTTTATCAGTCGTTGAATATTCTTAAATTGTAATTTTTGGCAAACTTTATTTTCTTCCGCTGCTATAATTTTTTAAACATTGAACTTGATTTATCAGTTGATTTTATGGTTGAGGCAATTTAAGTTCTTCAAAAAGAAAATTTTAAATTTTCCGCCAATTTTCAAGTAAAGATTTTCGGGCCTTCACACAATAAGTTTGGACACCATTTCTAATATGAGGAATTGCGAGAAAAGTCAAAATTCGAGGACTTAGTAAAATATAACTAAGTTACCGTAAGTTGTTTTAAGTTGCGATTCACAAACGAGGATTTCAATAGGCAAAATAATTATGATTGAGGGGACATAAGGACGGTTTAACATTTATTTTATCAGAGTAGTGTAGCGAAAGCGTGGATTATTGGGATACTATAATTAAGAATCTAAACTTTTTGATTATAAAGGATAAGAAAATTTCGGGGACATAATTCAATTCAAGGGGGGTTAGAGTTGTAGAACCCGAAAATCAGATTACGTATAAGCCATGCATAATTTCTATTATTTAAATTAAAAATGAATTTTTAAGAAAATATGAAGTGTTTTATTTATTTTAAAAGAAGATGTTTAGTTTTATTTTTCAGGGTAAATACGCGAGGCCAGACCGGAGTTTGGAGATTAGAAATAAGATTAATAATAAGAAAATATTCCTAAATTTAATTTAAGCTAAGGAATAATTTATTTTAATGAAAAAGAATGTTTTAGGATTTAATAAATTAACTAGAGCTAAGTTATTAAATAAATTATTTTAGGTTAATATTTAATTAAAGCTTAAATTAAAATATGTAAATAAATGGGGATGAATTAATCTAGGTATAATATATATTCAAGAAATTAAACATAGTATTTAAATACTTAAAGTTGAATCCATGCAAAGTCATGCAAGAGTTTAATCTAAATTAATGTGTTAATTCACTAATATGTATAATGAGTATTTAAAATCTTAAGAATTTAAAATACAAGGTTTAAATAATAATTTACCATGCAAATGAGTAATAAATTTGGTTAAAACAATTCAAAAGAGTAGTAAATTCATTCTAGTCACCTCATTGGTCTTTAAAATGAATACCATTACTCACCTTTAATTCAATAAGTTATTGGTAAATTCAATACTATAATCCACATCATTTTTCCTCAAAACATTACCTAAGCAAATTATCGTGAACATGCAGTAGAGATAATAAGAAACAAATGGCAGCTAGGGAATGGAAGCAATTCAAAATCCATTCAAATTATTGACTTGTAACCTCCAACTAAATGCACTTCAAGACTTATTTATCACCCCTTGAACCTTCATCTTCATTACCTATATTTCCTACACACCCTTACCTTCGAAATTAGCAGAAACACATCAGAAAGAATGAGAGAAAATCGGCAGCAAGGAGAGAAGTAGAAACAATTCAAATTCCTTCAACTCCTTCACTTGTAACTCCCAACTTAATGTATATTATGGAACCTTAAAACACCTCCAATAACACTCATCTTCATTGGCTAGAAAACCTATACTCTTACCTTCGAAAAATAGCAGAAAACCAGCAGATAATAATAGTGAAAACAACAGCAAAACAGTAGGATAACAAGAGGAGAAATCCAACTCGATTCCGTCGCTCGTACTCTTCGTATTGATTTGTTTTTGTCAAAACAAATTCCAGGCATGTATATATTATTCTTTTGCTCTGCAATCAAGTTATATTAGCTATTTTAAATCAGTATATGTTAATAAATCAAGTGACAAAACGCATTTTGACAGCAAAACTCTTAAAAAAAATTTGTACAGCTTATCGGCCAATGATTTGTGCTTCACGGTTCAGTGTATTGTGTTGTTGACAGGGGGTAGCTCGAATCCAGGCATACATGGCTGCTTCTAGGAATGTTTTAGAGTGTGTTAGGGTGTTATTGGTCCATTGGATTACATCCATACACGCACAAACAAAGATATGACAGCAACATTTTTATGAGCACAGAATTTTGGGTTCAGAGTTTCTGTCATTGGATTGTTCAAAGGGGTGTTCGAATCTTGGCTGTCCTAGGGACTGTAGCCATGGTTAGAGCCTTTCCTTATCATGTCTAGAATCTGTCCAAATCAGTTTTTATAAGCTTGAGTCACAGATCCATTCGAATTTCACAACCACAAACAAGTTACCTTCGGTTTCTTCAAATTCTGGGTGTATGCATTTCGGGTTTTCAGTGTGGTTTGGATTATGATTGGCTCCTAGCCCATAGCCATGGTTCATACAACACTACATCATGTCTAGATCGAGCCATGGTCGATGAAATGGTCACTGGAACGACACAAGACAATAAAACAATTCAATAAATATCACTACACAGAAATTGAGTTCTCGGTTGGGATGTTTCAGTGTCTTAGGTAATGGCTTGGTTTATGGCTGGATTTTAGCCCTTAGCCATGGTCCAAGCAATGCCTTAGGATTTTGGTAAGAGTCCTTAGGCGGTGGTTCAAGCCCATAGTCAATTATTTTCAGAGTTTACGACAAATACACACAAGCTGCCACTGCTGCACTTTTGACAGCAGCTATGGGATTCGGTTTTTGGGGTTGTTCGAGTTCTTGGTTGGCTTTTAACCCATGGCCTTGGACTGGACAGTACCTCAATGAGTTACGAAAGTCGTGTTTTTGGCCGTTCCTGATTTGGTCGAGTTTAGAGGTCGTACGAGAATTTATAGTGAAAGGTGCCAAAATGACTCTCGAAAGAGTGTTTTATATTTTTGGATTCCTTTCACCTATTTTCGTGTTTTGATTCTTATGCATATTTTTCAGTATGTTTGGGGTATTTTTAATCATGGTTAAACGTCGGTTTAATGTTGGTTCGGGTTGGTATAATACCATGATTGAAAATCATGGGGTTGGTCCTAATAGTTTCATTGTTGGTCCTATTGTTAGGTTTTTTTTGGTTCTATTGTCGAGTTTAGGTCAAGATAATATTATTTGCATGAGTCACATATTAGAATTAAGTCGCAGCGAGCTTGGGAGCGATCCAACGCATCCGGTAAAATAAGGTTATAATTATATTACGTGCATAAAAATATAAAATATTTATTTTTGAGATATATGCTATATGTCTTGTGGCCACCTTATGTTTATGGGTTTGGAAGTCGGTAGGCGCAACCGAGGAACTCTCCACCCGGTGACTTACGACCGGTTTACGATTATGTATGGGTACAGACATCCAGTCCAAGGGCGGTGATTGATCTCTACCACCCAGTATATTGTGGTTTAGTCTGATCAGGTGCTCATGTTATGTTATGGGCCACTAGCTTAGAAACATTATCTCTACCAGAAAATTATGATACGCTATGATAGAGCTCTACTGAGCAAAGCTTTTACGTATGATTTTCAGATATGCACGTTATGAAGGCCCGAAAATCCTTGCTTGAAAATTTGCGGAAAATTAAGAATTTTCTTTTTAAATAATTAAAATGCCTCATTCATAACTAAACCGATAAACGAAGTTGATATTCAAAATGGCAGCGGAAGTAAATATTTGTTTGCAAAAATAACAAGTTAAAAATATTCAACAACATATAAAAAATGTTTGCATAAAATGGTAAGTGCTGAAAATGAGGTCCTCGGGTGCCACTACTGCGACCCAAGCTGGCTCACTGATCCCCGCCCTCGGCCCCATGCTCATCAGTACCTACAACAATGAAGTCTAGTGAGCCTAAAGACTCAGCATGCATATATCGTAGATAACGAGTAAATACTATATTAAAATTTGCATGTGATAAAATATCATGTCATGAGGCATACTGAAAATAACTTGTACTGAGCAATTATAATACGTGCATAATTGAACTGAAAAATCATAGTAAAAATGTTTGCTCCTTGGAGCCCTGTACTGAAATAATATGAAATAATTTTTTGTTGAGATTATGATCTACGCAAGTGGCCTCTGCACTGAACTGAACTGTCCGATCACTGGCGACCGGGTGGTACCAAACTGAACTGAACTGTCCGATCACTGGCGACCGGGTGGTACCAAACAGAACTGACTGGTAACTGGCTACCAGGTAAAATAATGCTCCCATGATAGTGAATTGACCACAAGCAATATCGCATAAATCTCAAAAAATAAGTATTTTCTATTTTTATGTACGTAATATAATTAAATGTCATAATGAAATATCCTGTACTATTTACCAACTGGATTGGATCGTTCCCAGGCTCGCTGCAACCTAAATATTCCATGAAAAATATGCAATAGCTTTCACTTGACCAAACTATGCAACTAAGTTCGAAAATACGACCATTACGTCTAACGACTTCGTATTTAATCATGACTCCGAACCGACCCGAACCAACACTGAACCATCATATAGTCATGATTAAAATACGCTAAAAATGATGAATTAATGCTACTAAAATGGTGAGGGTCGAAATCTAGGTGAATGGAGGCCAAAACATGAAACGCTCTTTCGAGAGTCAATTTGGCACATCGCACCGTAAATTCTCGTACGACTTCAAAAATGATCCGAATCACGAACGGCCAAAAACGTGGCCTTCCTAACTTGATGAGGCACTGTCCAGTCCAAGGTCATAGGCTAAAAGCCAACCAAGAACTCGAACGAGACTCCGAACCGTCACAGCAAGTTGCTGTAAAATTCCAGCAGCAGCAACTTCGCTTGCATCGCGTCGTTTGCGAGACTTTTGGCCATTGGGGCTTGAACCACCAACCAGAGCCTCTCCAAAACATCCCAAGGAATGATTTGAACCATGGTTAAGGGCCCTAGGCCAGCCACAATCCGAACCACACCAGAAACACGACCACACCCCTAGCCGAGAACGAAATCTGCGTGCTTGGGGGGTTCCGCTTCGTTCGTTGTCTTGTGTCGTTCCAGTGGCCATTTCATTGACCATGGCACGATTTAGACATCCAGTGGTAAGGTATGAACTGTGGCTAAGGGCCATAGGCCAACCAAGATCCATACCATTCCACAAAACTCGAAGCACAATTTCTGTCAAAAACCGAAGGGCCGAGAAGGGGAGGGGGCTGTTCTTGCTTTTGATTTAAAAACCGGCGCACCATGGACCAAGCCACCAAAAGGGCGACTTCGTCACGTCTTAGACATGCTAGGGAAGTGATCTAACCATGGCTATAGGCCCTTGGGGCAGCCAAGATCAGATCCTTTCTCCTTTGACAGCACACACAGAATTTCGAAACATAAATGGCAAGGAAGAGAAGCTGCTGTTATTTTCGATTTCTGTCATGCATGGGGCTTGTTTGAATGGACCATCACAGTCTTGACACACCCTAGTATGTGTCTAGATGTAGCCTAGTGAGCCTGGAATCGAACCATCCACCTGAAACCACAAAACTTGAGAAAACCGTGAAGCTGCCATGAAAGTCGAAAAAAATCTGCACATGCATTTCGAAAAGGCTTGATGTATATTTCGGTTTTCTTGTATAAAATCATGTACAAGTGATGTTTAAAAATAATAGTAGGACTTGATTGAAGAGCAAGAAATATTATAAACATGACTTGGTTTTCGTTTGAAAGAGAAACGAGAAGAATAGACGATACGGCGCGGAGGAGACGGAGTGCACTTTTCTACCTAGCTTTCCTTCGATTTTTCCCTCTTGTTTTCTCTACTTTTCTCACGGTTTTTCCCTCTCTGAAATGCTCTCAATTCTCTCAAATTTTCGGTGGTTGTGATGGGGAGGAAGGCTAGGGAAATATATGGGAAGATTGCAAGGTAAAGGGAGGAGAATAATCTTTCTATCCTAGTTTATTAGCTAGATAGGAAACATGAATGATATCAAAGATTTTGAGGCCAGGTATATTGGGGTGCATAGGGTCGATCATGGTGTCTAGGTACAAGGGAGGAATAGTACTTAATTAATTATTTGATAGGGATTTAAAAGTTAGGAGAATATTTACCTAGAAAATTTTAAGGGAAGGATAATTAAGAAATGAATTGCCAAATAATAAAATCATTCAAATTTAAAGGAGGGCCGATTTTAGCTTAGTAAAAATGAGGTGGAATAATGCTTAATTAATAATTATTGGGGAATTAAAAAGGTGAGGGATTTATCTCCTAAAATTTAGATAAGGAAGGAGATCAAGGCATTGAGTTGTTAACAAATTTTAAATTAAATAAAAGGGGCCGAAAATTATAATAAAAGAGGAGGGAAAATATTTCTTGAATATTGTATTTTAACTCTTTAGTGTTTTATCTACTCATTAAATATTTAAAAGAATTAAGAAATTAATTATTGAACTCTATTTACTACTCATCTCCACTTATTCAAATAATTCCTTAAACCTTCTTTTACAATAACTTTACTCATTATTTATCTTAAATAAATTTTAGAAATGTTTTCTTACTAGTAAATTTTATTTCTTTACTCCAACTCCGGTCCGACCTCACCGAATTAACTGAAAAGAATAAAATCTAAACTACTGGATAAAATAATTAACTTCAAAGAAAACACTTAAATACTCATGCAATGAAGTAAATTAAATTTAAAATACTAGAATTATGCATGGCTTATACGCAGTCTAATTACGGGTTCTACACACGTAGTTATAATTATTCATGATACGATTTTCACCGTACGCTTTACGATACTTTATTTTTACGTTGCATACGATTTTATGATATATTTACTTGTTATTCACGATATATACATGTTGAGTCTTTAGACTCACTAGACTTGATTGTTGTAGGTATTGATGAGGTCGAGATCGCGGGCGGAGACCAGTGAGCGATCTTGGGACAGCAGTAGTAAACCCGAGGACCTCATGTTTTAGCTTATGCACTTTTTATCATTCAAATACTATTTTAATATGTTGGATTATTTTTAAGTTGTTGTTGAAACACAACGTTGACTTCCGCTATTATCTTTAAAGTTTAAATTATTTACATGTTTATTTTATAAATGGGGCAAGTTAATTATTTAATTAGAAAATTTTTAATAATTCCGCAAAAATACAAATACGAAATATGGGCCTTTACATGAAAAACCGTCGCTTCTAGAATGCGACGCAGCCTCCAGTGACGGATCGCGAAACTGTCGTTAAAACCGTCGCCTTACCCTTTTCATTATCTAAATAATAATTCCAAACTATAACAAAAGAATCATTAATATTTTCAATATCAATCTTCATAGTTTAATCTAAAAATTAATGAAACTCTAATCAAATAATTGCATGCACAATGATATTAGTATTATTAAACATTAAGAGACCTGAAGTAATTAAATTTAATGTCATTATCTAATTTTTATGTAACAAAAATCAGCTCAAACAAATGATAATATATTTTATTTTGTTTAATAAAAATTATCGCCAAAGCCTATTTTTATAAAATTTGTGGTTCGTCTATAATTATCATATGCTAATAAATATTTCTTTATGTTTATATACCAAATTAATCTTTTAAAATGTGATATCATCTCTAACAATTTCATAAATTTGTAATAATAAAATACTATCATATTTAAGTAATTATTCTAGTTAATTATAAGAAAATCATATAAAAATTATTTCTAAATTTTTTAATATAATATCAAGATTTTGTTTTTTTTTTAAATTTCTGTGATATCATAATTTTGTGTGTTGTGTGTGTATTTGTATACTCAATCAGGAGTAGGTCTCTTGTGAGACGGTCTCACGAATCTTTATCTGTGAGACAGGTCAACCCTACCGATATTAACAATAAAAAATAATACTCTTACCATAAAAAGTAATAATTTTCATGAAAGATCCAAATAAGAGATCCATCTCACAAAATATGATTCGTGATATCGTCTCACATAAGTTTTTGCACTCAATCCGGAAGCCAATTTGCATGATTGAATTTTAGTTAATTTAGAATAATTTTTTTGCCACAATATAAAATACTTTTCATCAAATCAAGATTCTCTGCATTGGTGTCTCCTTTAAACCCTAAGCCTTCACCGCTTTCCACAGGCGAGTCTTCTGTGCTTAATAATTATTTTGAATTTGGTGTAAATACGAAAGAAATCCGTTGTTTTTTTTTTGTACCGATAATCTTCGCTGTTTCACAGTTAAATTATTTCAACTTATGATTTTTGTAAGCCCTTTATGTTTTCTGTAGTGGTTTTTGCCTTTCTGAAGTGCGTAAATTGATTTTAAAGTTCTGTGAAATTTTTTTGCTAGCATAAAGATGTCGTCTTTAAGGAATGCTATTCCAAGAAAAGCTCACAAGGAGCGCGCTCAGCCGTAAGTGTGATTATTTTTTGTGGCCATTAATTTCTTTATTGCCCGTTTTGAAATATTTTGACGTATATTTTCGGTTCACTCAATTGATGATTTGTTGTGTGTACCAGGCATTTGAGAATGAAATTTGGGCTGCTCGAAAAACATAAAGATTATGTCATTCGTGCACGAGCTTATCACCAGAAGGAGCAGACTTTACTGGTAATTTCTACTACACTGCGTCTTGTTGGTTTTGGTAGCATTTTATGAACGAAATTTGGCGAGTTCTGGTTTTATAGTAAGTCGCTTCTGTGTGTTTATAACAGAAACTTAAGGAAAAAGCAGCATTGAGGAACCCAGATGAATTTTACTTCAAGATGATTACAACAAAAACTGTTGGCGGAGTCCATAAACCTGAGTAAGCTGGAAAATTTTATTTTTATGAGTTTATCTGTTCTCTTTTGAGGATATTTATTTGAGTGTAATTTCAATATTAGCTGTTGAATGTGGATTTTGCGTACCGATAAAAAAAAAAAAATCTGCGGGTAGAAATATCCAAAAATTCCCATTTTTCAAAAATACATAAAAATTCTTTAACTTAATTTATAAAAATAATTCGTGGAACAAAAATAATTTTCCTGATAATTCTCCAGTCTCCGGTCCTCGTTCGAACGTGAAATGCAACTTAAAAATATTAATGCACAAACTTTTAAATTTTCATGAAACCAATCCTGTCATGCATGAATTATGCCTAAAAAGCATAAAAATAATTAAACATAAATTAATTAAATAAACATGCTAAATTACCACTTCTTAAATAAGTCTTTATTAGTTTATCTCAA
The DNA here is from genome assembly GCF_022965805.1 of Primulina eburnea. Lineage (NCBI taxonomy): Eukaryota > Viridiplantae > Streptophyta > Magnoliopsida > Lamiales > Gesneriaceae > Primulina > Primulina eburnea. Next base: position 11,121,524 of record NC_133110.1, on the reverse strand, counting down.
TACTCAATCTCCAGCCTGGCCTCACTTATTTAATTGAAAAGGTAACAATTAAACTACTGCGTAAAATAAATAAATTCAAAGAAAAGAATTTAAATACTCATGCAATAAAAATCATTTTAATTTAAATACTAGAAATTACGCATGGCTTATACGTGATCGAGCAAAACTTGCACTGTGAATTCTCCAATAAAATATGATTTTGTATGCTCAAAAAGTGATCGCAAGTGCACAATGTCAAGTAATAATATAGTGTATGTGAATACGAGTATCGTTCCACTGAGGACTGTATTTAACAATTATTATTTTAGTTATTAAAACTTTAGCGACGAAAAGTGATTGATTGTGTTATAACTACTAAAATGCACGAAAATTAAATAAACAAGTTCAAAGATTAAATGATAAAATATGAATGCTAAATCAATTGGTTAAATTTCAAATGATAAAAGAATTTGTTGGGAATTCTGGTTCACCTACCCCTTATTAATTAATTAATTCGTTCGATTGTGTTCTACGCTTTCGACAGGATTTCCTATTTAATTGAACACACTCTCTCGAGCTATGTCAAACTAATTCACTCAATGAAGTAATTAAATGTCTTTAATTATTTATCAAGAATGAATTGCATTTCGATTAATGAAACCCCCTAGTTTTCGACCCTAAGGACTATGACTATCGGCACGTATCCAATTTCATATATCTATGCAAATTGTAGATCCGCGAATTATACTACTCGATCCTATCACTAGTTATTCTCTCGAACTCACTCGTGATATAAAATAGTCGTTAAAGTTAGCTACGCTCAACGACACAATGAAAATCGTAGAATAATCAAGAATAAATCACAAACCGAAATATAAATTAACCAACTAAAAGTTTGGGGTAGGATCCCCTTTAATCCCAACAAATATTAAAGTTAGCTACTAGAATTCATAATTAAAATAAGCAAAACAATGTTTAAACAAAGGAAAATAAACTAGAAATACTAGGCGTGACGAAATCTGCGAAGAACGATGCCCGGAAACCGTCGAATCTTCAATCCAAGTGCAAAAAGCTCTCCAAAACTCCTTGTGCCCCTTCAATAATCTCTGAATAATGCTCAAAAGTCGACCAATCGCCTTACCATATCAGCCACCCTCCAAAATTAAGGTAAGAAATCACGCACAATAATCTTCCAAAAATAGGCGGCGCTCGGGCGGTAGAAAAGTACCGCTCGAGCGCCACACTCTCTGTAATTTTCCTTGGCACATGCAGCATTCGCGCTCGGGCGGTAGAAAACTACCGCTCGAGCGCCGACCTTTCTGTCTTTAATCCTTTGGGGCTTTCATCTCGCGCTCGGGCGGTATAATTTCACCGCCCGAGCGCCAAACCTTCTGTACAAACGCTTCGGCATTTCTCTTCTCGCGCTCGGGCGGTACAATTTCACCGCCCGAGCGCCAGCACCTCTGCCATTTTTGTCTTGACTTGGCACTCGGCTCCGATTTTGGTTCTTCCGGCCCTTTTTTCCTGCAAATTCATCATGCCCGAGTGAGATATGATAAAATGCAAACGATTACTCGAAAATGAACAAAAAGTAAAAGAAACGCATGCATGCACAACGAAAATACAACTAAACCAATGCAATAAACACGTAAAAACGACACATATCAACCCCTTCATACTAACCTTTTGCTCGCCCTCGAGCAAAATAGGTTAAAGCACGAGATTTTAAACAAACACAACGAACCCGAAACACTCAAACAAGAAATAACCAACACAAGTAAATGTCAATGGTGAGTTAACAACTTTTATGTCATGCCTCAGTGAACTTTCCCACATACAGATCATAATCAAGTCAAACCGCAAACGAGTACTCATTCTCATCTACACATAAATCGTGACACTCATTTGAACGTGTGTGTGTGTCATGATGGGTCTAGTCATTCGTATTTCAAATAGATCAATTATCAAATCATGCGAGTCACTCAATTAACACTTCAATACAAGTCTCACTAGCATGCATCCCCGTGTCCATTTATCACTAACCATTAATTGAACTTTATTCAACCTTTTAAGTGCAGATAAGGGTGTCGAAAAGAAGGAAAATAAGCTCAAGTGGCTAAAAGTTGGGAGTACATCGATCATTTTCATTGTGCACTGGTCAAGACTTTTCGTCTGACTTTCCTCGTCTCCTTACTTCTCCAACTTTTAGCCTAGGAATAGAATTTCATTCCTTTTATTTCGGCTCCCCCTCACCTTACATCTCCTTCTTTCTTCTCTTTTTCTTTTGTTTTTTTTTTGAATGCACAATTTTCACACATGTACTCCCTAAGCTAAGAATATAATACTTTGGATTACAGCTGGTTAGGAGTATGATATTTTAATTCAGTGCATTGGAAAGGAGGTAAATGTAAAGTCCAAGGCGAATCAACTTTTTTCATTCAAGGTCCCAATTAGCGACTTATTTTCACGGGTTTACATGCTAAATCAACTCATAAATGGTGTCTTTCAAGTTAACCACACAAAACCTTCAAATTTCACCATTATTCTTACAAAATTCTAGTCCACACACATGTGTGCTCAAAAAGTTCAAACTTGAGCCAAAATTCATGTTTTAACAATCAAGAGTACCGTTCATGAAATGACCCAATCAATACTTTTGTATACTATCCATCCAACCTCATCATTGGCTCATAAATTATGTCTTCTCACCATAAACGACACAAAACATGCAACAAATTAAACATAACAATCTACCCACCCCCTCATACTAGAGTTGTGCAATGCCCTCATTGCACAAAACGAACAAACACTAACAACAAAGCAACTCATGAATGTAAATGCAAACACAAAAATGCAAACACAAATATGCAAACACAAATGCAGACTAAATAAACATGAAAGCTAATAAACATTCTAGACGGAAACAATGATAAGAAAGAAAAACAGCAAAGCGGTAAAGGAAAAAAAAAATTGCGAAGTAGGGGAAACAGTAAACTCCCCTGATCAGTGCTCCTCCTCATCCTGGTCCGGTGGTTGCACTCCTGTGCCCTCCCCATGCTGAGAATAATCATACTGGAACTGGAATGGGGGAGGAGGTAGTGGAGACGGTGGGATGGTCGATGGGTCAACGCCCCCGTGCAAAAGCAAAGAGCGCATCATAGAGTCAATGTGAGATAGGTGGTCCGTGACATACGAGTTAAACTGACTCTGATGTGCCTGGAAGGCGATATTCTCATCCATTTTGTCATTCTGCGTTCACCTGCGGGGTTGTGGTGGGAGGCGTTGTGGTACGGCAGTGCTGGATCCACCCGCATCCTCCGCCCGAGAGGGAAAGTCCGCCCGTCTCTTTGCCCTTTTCCGCTGTTCGTCCTCCCGGCAAATTGGCTTCATCGGTTGAAGCCACTCCTCGTCGTCCCTGAAGTGCACCCCGGCCCGGGCACATAATTCGGAAATGATGGTCGGGAAGAATAGACCTATGTGGCTGTTGTGGGTGCTCAGTGTGATTTGCGAGTTGATAAGTTTTCCCACATCGATGTCATACCCTTGGTGCAACGCAAAAAGTAACACCGCACGCTCCTTTTGCACCTCGCTTTTGTGCGAGACAGGCATCATCCGCCGGGCCACAAACAAGTACCACAAGGCCATATCCGCTCTCAAGTATTTCTCATCGAAGCAGCTCGGCGATCCACCCAATGGTTTCCACATTGCACCCGGGTGGCACAAACTCTCGATAATCAGATTGTAGTCGGGACTAACCATCAGTGCCTGGAAAACAGAGTCATCTACCTCGGCCGTTTCCAGGAGGGCGTTAATCGTGGTCGAATCGAACGGCACAAGCTTGCCCCTAACAAATGCCCTCCCATCAGTGCGCTCGACGGCATTGGAGTAGAATTCTCTAACTACCGATACCACTGCCGCTTTAGGTTGGTCACTAAATTTCTCCCATCCTCTTCTTTCTAATTCCACCATAGGTGGCAGATATCGATCCTCAAGAGTCCGACGAAATCCCCTCTCGGTGATGGGGTTTCGGTGAATTTTAGCGTGGTCATATCTAGCCCGAGCCTCCACACTCACAAAACGTGTTCTATCAAAAGCGGAAGACGAAGAAGAGGAGCCGGGGTTACCTTTTTGCTTCTTGGGAGCCATAGGATGGAGATGGAGATGGTGCGGTGAATTGGAGAGGGATGTTCTTGCTTTCTAAGGGTGATTGCGCCTTGCCGCCGGACGGAGGAGTGGAGATGGTGGTGCCTGCACAAGAAAATTGAGAAGAAGGAAAAAATTTTAAATGAGTTAGGGATTTGGGGGGTGAATTGGGGGAAATATTTCGTGCAGATTGAGGAATGGGGAAGGTGATCTGCGCTTTTAAAAGTCTTCGCGCTCGAGCGGTAGAAAACTACCGCTCGAGCGCCGAGTCCTCGGGAAAAAGCTATTAGAGGCAGATGCTCGCGCTCGAGCGGTAAAATATTACCGCCCGAGCGCCAGGCTCTCTGGACATTCTGCATTAGCTTCGCGCTGGAGCGGTGATAAATTACCGCTCGAGCGTCGAGTTCTCGGGAAAATTCACACTTAACTTTTTTTAAAAAAAAAAAAAATTAATACAACTGGAAAATCAAATAAACTGACACGAAAGAAAAAGAAAATTAAATTAAATGCAAAAGAAGGGAAAAGAAAATAGTTCTCAATTTATAGTCGAGAGCTTGACTGTCGGTCCGTCTCAGTTCGGATGATCTTGGAACCGTGTGATTCCAAGTTGTGGCTCAACTGTGCCACCCATGTAGTGCTTGAGGCGCTGGGCATTGACCGTGAATGTCCCGTCCTTCCCATCTTTCAATTCGACAGCTCCCGATGGATAAACTTTCGAGATCACGAATGGACCGGACCATCGCGACTTCAATTTACCGGGAAACAAGCGCAACCGGGAGTTGTAGAGCAGAACACTTTCACCCTCCTTAAATTCTCTCTCGATGATTCTTTTGTCATGAGTTTTTTTGGTTTTCTCCTTGTAAGACAGTGCAAGATCGTAAGCCAAATTCCGGAACTCCTCCAATTGGTCCAATTGAAGCAAACGCTGTTCACCTGCATCAGTAAAATTAAAGTTCAGCGCTTTTTTGCCAAATATGCCTGATGCTCCAACTCGACAGGTAAATGACATGCTTTACCAAATAACAACCTATACGGTGTAGTGCATATCGATGTTTTAAAAGAAGTCCTATACGCCCAAAGAGCATCATCTAACCTCACCGACCAATCTTTCCTACTGACACCTACTACTTTCTCCAAAATTTGCTTAATCTCACGATTCGACACTTCCACTTGACCACTCGTCTGTGGGTGATAAGGGGTAGAGATTTTATGTGTGACACCATATTTGCTCAAAAGTTTTTCAAAGAGTTTGTTGCAAAAATGAGTGCCACCATCACTAATGATGGCTCGTGGTGTTCCAAAACGGTTAAAAATATTTTTCTTCAAAAATTTTAGAACCACTTGAGCATCATTAGTGGCGTATGCTTCCGCCTTTACCCACTTAGACACATAATCCACCGCCACCAAAATGTATTTTTTCGTGAAAGAACTGGGAAACGGTCCCATGAAATCTATCCCCCATACATCAAAAACCTCACACTCAATGATATTATTTAAAGGCATTTCGTGACGGTTAGAGATGTTACCTGACCGTTGGGATTTATCACAATGTAGCACATAAGAACGAGCATCTTTAAAGAGGGTTGGCCAATAAAAACCACATTCGAGTACCTTAGATGTTGTCCTCGTTGGTCCAAAGTGACCACCTACCTCACGGTCATGGCAATGGTTGAGAATCTTATAAAACTCTTCCTCCGCAACACACCGTCTTATCATGGAATCTGCACAAATCTTAAACAAGAACGGTTCCTCCCAAAAATAGTATTTCACGTCAGAAAAGAATTTCTTTCGTTGGTGAAAAGATAGGTTCGGTGGAGGTGTGCCTGTGACAAGAAAGTTAGCGAAATTTGCATACCATGGACAATTTCTCACCTCAAATAGTTGCTCATCCGGGAACCAATCATCGATAGCATGATCAACAGAATCGTTACAAATACATTCTAATCTAGACAAATGATCTGCAACCACATTCTCAACACCCTTCTTATCTTTTATTTCTAAATCAAATTCTTGCAACAATAGAATCCACCGAAGTAGGCGTGATTTTGCATCTTTCTTAGCAAGTAAATATTTCAGTGCAGAGTGGTCAGTGTAGACAATGACTTTAGACAAAACAAGATATGCATGAAACTTGTCAAGTGCAAACACTACTGCAAGTAACTCTTTTTCGGTGGTAGCATAATTCAATTGTGCCTCATCTAGAGTCTTACTTGCATAGTATATAGTGTGGAATACCTTGTTCTGTCTTTGGCCGAGGACAGCACCTACCGCAGTATCACTAGCATCGCACATGATCTCGAAGGGTAGATCCCAATCCGGTGCTACCAAGACAGGAGCCGTCACCAAGCGCTCCTTCAACTTCTCGTATGCCTGCAAACAATCAGAATTAAAGTCAAAAGGTACATCTTTCATGAGTAAAGAAGATAGAGGTTTGGCAACTTTAGAAAAATCTTTGATAAAACGCCGGTAAAAACCGGCGTGGCCTAGAAAACTTCTAACTCCCTTTATGGACGCCGGAGGTGGTAAGTTCTTAATCACTTCAACTTTCGCCTTGTCCACCTCGATTCCGTCCCCCGAAACCTTGTGCCCTAGGACAATTCCCTCTTGTACCATGAAGTGGAATTTTTCCCAATTAAGCACCAAGTTTGTCTCCTCACATCTCCTCAACACTACCGTCAGATTCTGCAAACAATCATCAAAAGACGAGCCAAATATCGAGAAATCATCCATAAAAATTTCAAGAAAAGTTTCTATCATATCATGGAATATAGCGGTCATGCAACGTTGAAATGTGGCAGGGGCATTACATAGACCAAACGGCATGCGGCGAAAAGCAAAAGTGCCGTAAGGACAAGTGAAAGTGGTTTTCTCTTGGTCCTCCGGCGCAATCATAATTTGGTTGTACCCCGAATACCCATCCAAAAAGCAATAAAACTCATGACCCGCTAACCTCTCAAGCATCTGATCAATAAAGGGAAGGGGAAAGTGGTCTTTACGGGTGGCATCATTCAATTTTCTATAATCAATGCACACACGCCATCCCGTAACAGTTCTAGTGGGTATTAATTCATTATTTTCATTTGTGATAACAGTAATCCCACCTTTCTTTGGCACACATTGAACGGGACTTACCCATGCACTATCAGATATAGGATAGATAATACCTGCATCGAGAAGCTTAATCGTTTCAGCTTTCACTACCTCTTGCATCTTAGGATTCAATCTTCGCTGAGGTTGCACAAGAGGTGAGTACTTCTCTTCCATCAAGATCTTGTGCATGTAGACTGATGGATTGATCCCTTTGATATCCGCCACCTTCCACCCAAATGCACTCTTGTGTGCTTTCAATACTTCCAACAGTTTGTACTCCATCACATCTGTCAAAGCAGCAGAAATAATGACATGTAAAGTGTTATTCTCACCTAAGTACACGTACTTGAGGTGTGGAGGCAACGGCTTCAGCTCAAGTGTTGGGGGATCCTCGATGCTTGACCTTTGAGGGGTCAAATCCCTTCGTTCTCCTAGATCCTCTAGTCGCATCCTCATTGGCCTTCTCCATGGTTGGTTGGCATTAAAGTGTGCCACAATTTCGGCTCTTTCCTCATCCAATTCCTCTTCTCCCAATTCAGTATCGATAGTGGCCTCCAAAGGGTCCCTAAGAGCATCCTGCACATAGTTAGACGCAAGAGAGTCAAAAGCATCAATTCTAAAACAACTATCAGAATGCAGTGTGTGATTAAGTGCATTAAACACATCAAAAGTAATCTCTTCGTCGCCCACTCTCAATCGCAACTTCCCTTCTTGCACATCAATCAGCGCCTTGCCAGTCGCAAGGAACGGTCTACCCAAAATCAGAGGCATCTCCTCATCCTCCTCCATATCAAGCACCACGAAGTCCGCAGGAAAGATAAACTTGTCCACCTTCACGAGCACATCCTCAATCACTCCGCGGGGGTACTTGACAGACCTGTCAGCCAGTTGTAAAGACATCCTCGTCGGCTTATGCTCTCCTAATCCGAGTTTCCTGAAAACAGATAAGGGCATCAGATTAATACTTGCACCAAGATCACACAACGCTTTATGAAAAACAACATCACCAATCATGCAAGGGATAGAAAAACTCCCTGGGTCTTTTAGTTTCGGTGGGATTTTGTTTTGCACCAAAGCAGAGCAACTCTCAGTCAAGTTCACCGTCATGTGATCCTCCAATTTTCGCTTGTTAGCTAAGATGTCCTTCAAGAATTTGGCATAACTAGGCATTTGCATTAAAGCATCGGCAAAGGGAATATTGATATGCAATTTTTTAAACACCTCAAGAAATTTACCGAATTGTGCATCTAGTTTTGCCTTTTTCAATGCTGCAGGGAAAGGCGGGGGAATAACAATCTTAGGATGTGCCGTGGGTGCTGGTGTAGAGTTAGATGACTTACCTTTTGACGCCTCAGCATGCTCATCCGGTACTTGGCTTTTCTCTTTCTCTCTAGGCTCCAAAATCTTTCCACTCTTCAACTCAATGTCCTTCACTTGCTCTTTTGGATTAGTTTCGGTGTTGCTTGGCAAGGTGCCCGGCTCTCGACTTGCTATCATCTTGGCCAACTGTCCAATTTGATTCTCGAGCCCCTTTATTGATGCATCTTGGTTTTGGAGTCGAGTTTCAGTGGATGAGATAAACTTAGACATCATTTGTTCCAAGTTGGACTTTTCTTCTCTAGGAGGTTCGGATCTGTACATCGGTTGTTTCCCATATTGTTGTCCTCCTTGCGGCCTATTCTGACTATTTTGACCACCCCATGAGAAGTTGGGATGTTGCCTCCACCCAGGATTATATGTGTTCGAGTAAGGGTCATTTCTTGGGCGGTTTTGGACTCCCACTTGATTCACCGGTGCCTCATCTTGCACATAGAATGGATTTCCATCTTGACAGTCTTTCACATAGTGTTCCCCTCCACACTTTTCACAGAATATCTCTTGGAGACGCATCGCCGTGCCACCCACATTCAAGCCGTCTATTTTCCTGTTTAAAGCATCAAGTTGTGCAGTAATAGCAGAAAACTCAGTTACCTGGTGCACTCCTACACTTCTCCGCTGGTTGTTTCTGTCAGATTGAGGATGATAACTGCTAGCAGCCATCTCCTCCAACAACTCATATACTTCTTCCGCAGTCTTCCTCAATAGGTTCCCACACGCAGCAGCATCTATCATAGTACGGTTAGGAGTAAGCAAACCGTAATAAAAAATTTGAACGACTAACCCAAGTGGTAACTCGTGATGTGGGCATCTTCGTAATAGATCTTTGAAACGCTCCCACGCCTCATATAGTGACTCTTGATCGAACTGAGCAAATGTTGTGATGTCTGCCCGCAGCTTCATGGTCTTCGATGGAGGAAAGTATTTGATGAGAAACGCCTTCGCCATGTCCTCCCATGTAGTGATCGAACCTACAGGTAAACAGTTCAACCAAGCTTTAGCTTTATCACGCAAAGAGAAAGGAAATAAACGCAGTCTAACAGCATCATCAGAAACTCCATTAAATTTAAAAGTATCGCAAATCTCAAGAAAATCCGCGATGTGTGTGTTTGGATCGTCCACAGCAGTTCCTCCAAATTGGACGGTGTTCTGAATCATCTGGATAATGGCTGGTTTGATTTCGAATTGGTTTGCCCGCACAATCGGCCTCACAATGCTGGGGCGTGCACCATCCAAAGAAGGCTGGGCATACTCTAACATGGGAATCCGGCGTGGCATCTCAATTTGTCTCTCGTTTTGGCGCACCGCCTCCTGCTCTTGTTCGTGCCTCTCCATCAGTTCCTTAAGTCTTTGCTGTTGTCTTCGCCTGCGGAAAGTCCTTTCAATTTCAGGGTCACACTCAAGCTCCAAGTCAAGTGACTTTGGCATGCACCGAAAGAGATATCTGAAATAAGATATGGAGTGTTAGTTCAATAAAAATAAAATACACTAAAGAAAATAACTAAAAATATAATTGTAGATTAACAGTCACCGGCAACGGCGCCAAAAACTTGATCGAGCAAAACTTGCACTGTGAATTCTCCAATAAAATATGATTTTGTATGCTCAAAAAGTGATCGCAAGTGCACGATGTCAAGTAATAATATAGTGTATGTGAATACGAGTATCGTTCCACTGAGGACTGTATTTAACAATTATTATTTTAGTTATTAAAACTTTAGCGACGAAAAGTGATTGATTGTGTTATAACTACTAAAATGCACGAAAATTAAATAAACAAGTTCAAAGAATAAATGATAAAATATGAATGCTAAATCAATTGGTTAAATTTCAAATGATAAAAGAATTTGTTGGGAATTCTGGTTCACCTACCCCTTATTAATTAATTAATTCGTTCAATTGTGTTCTACGCTTCCGACAGGATTTCCTATTTAATTGAACACACTCTCTCGAGCTATGTCAAACTAATTCAATCAATGAAGTAATTAAATGTCTTTAATTATTTATCAAGAATGAATCGCATTTCGATTAATGAAACCCCCTAGTTTTCGACCCTAAGGACTATGACTATCGGCACGTATCCAATTTCATATATCTATGCAAATTGTAGATCCGCGAATTATACTACTCGATCCTATCACTAGTTATTCTCTCGAACTCACTCGTGATATAAAATAGTCGTTAAAGTTAGCTACGCTCAACGACACAATGAAAATCGTAGAATAATCAAGAATAAATTACAAACCGAAATATAAATTAACCAACTAAAAGTTTGGGGTAGGATCCCCTTTAATCCCAACAAATATTAAAGTTAGCTACTAGAATTCATAATTAAAATAAGCAAAACAATGTTTAAACAAAGGAAAATAAACTAGAAATACTAGGCGTGACGAAATCTGTGAAGAACGATGCCCGGAAACCGTCGAATCTTCAATCCAAGTGCAAAAAGCTCTCCAAAACTCCTTGTGCCCCTTCAATAATCTTTGAATAATGCTCAAAAGTCGACCAATCGCCTTACCATATCAGCCACCCTCCAAAATTAAGGTAAGAAATCGCGCACAATAATCTTCCAAAAATAGGCGGCGCTCGGGCGGTAGAAAAGTACCGCTCGAGCGCCACACTCTCTGTAATTTTCCTTGGCACATGCAGCATTCGCGCTCGGGCGGTAGACAACTACCGCTCGAGCGCTGACCTTTCTGTCTTTAATCCTTTGGGGCTTTCATCTCGCGCTCGGGCGGTATAATTTCACCGCCCGAGCGCCAAACCTTCTGTACAAACGCTTCGGCATTTCTCTTCTCGCGCTCGGGCGGTACAATTTCACCGCCCGAGTACCGCTCGAGCGCCGCCTATTTGTAATTTTCCTTGGCACATGCAGCATTCGCGCTCGGGCGGTAGAAAACTACCGCTCGAGCGCCGACCTTTCTGTCTTTAATCCTTTGGGGCTTTCATCTCGCGCTCGGGCGGTATAATTTCACCGCCCGAGCGCCAAACCTTCTGTACAAACGCTTCGGCATTTCTCTTCACGCGCTCGGCCGGTACAATTTCACCGCCCGAGCGCCAGCACCTCTGCCTTTTTTGTCTTGACTTGGCACTCGGCTCCGATTTTGGTTCTTCCGGCCCTTTTTTCCTGCAAATTCATCACGCCCGAGTGAGATATGATAAAATGCAAACGATTACTCGAAAATGAACAAAAAGTAAAAGAAACGCATGCATGCACAACGCAAATACAACTAAACCAATGCAATAAACACGTAAAAACGACACATATTAATACGCAGTCCAATTTACGGGTTCTACAATAGCATTTTGAGCTTAGTAGATATTTTTGTGTTTCATGAAGTATGTTGGCTGGCTGTTAATTCTCTTTCTAGGGAGGAGGCAAGAGAAGTACGTAAAAAAGTTTCAAAACAAGGGAACCCATCAGCTTTTAAAGACTTGCCTAAAGTTATTTTGAGGTACTGAAAGCTATTTTTTTTAGTCAATTGCCTCCTATGAAATTGGATTGCCAGGTTGATAACCTGTTTCTACTTGCATCCCCGCAATTAAGATCCCTACCGAGTACCGAATGATAACATTACCGTCAATCCATAAGCTATATTGCAAAAACGAAGTGGACTACAAATTTTCCTTTACAATCAGAAATAATTTGCTTTAGTCTTCCTGTCCTCACAGCTCTTTCATTTGTCTCTTCACCACCCATACTTTACCCCCTTTAAGTTATCAATACCTCACTTGTTGATTGAATATGGTGATATTTGGTGCCTTGTCATAATATCTTATTTTTCTTATTGAATTTAGTTTTCAATTTCTACTTCTTTGGTATTCCCTGCTATTGTTCGAGTTTTCTCTTCAAAAACTTTTTTGGTTTTGTTGGTCACAAATATATACCAATTGGGAATATCAATCGCATGCTATGTGAGTTAATTATAATTCCATTTATGCGTGCATGATAAATATTTCTGGCCGTGTGTCCTTTTTGTCTTGTCTGGACTTTCTACCGGGCTTCTATTTCTTCCCAGAGATCAATACTATTCCGTCATTGTGAGTGATGTATCTTTGTATAAATTTTATGGGAATTAGGGGATGATGCTTTTCTCCATCATTTATCCTTGCCACTTGACAAACTTTGGTTCAAGAAATCGAATTGATGCACAAGTGCTAGAGCATTTAAACCCAACTGACGTTTCTTGTATCATGAACTACTATCTATCATATTCCCTAAAGGTTCTTGCTTGTTGGCAATCGTTGCTGCATTTTCCTAAAATTTAATCCTTTTTCTATGCTGTATCTTTCTACTTTGATTTTGGGTATTTAGTTTTATTCCAAATTACTTTTCTGTTTCTTGTAGAACATAAATTTATCGAATCAAATGGTTGGTTATATGTCCGCCGTGCACAAATCCTTTTCCTTTTGATGTGTTTTGCTTTGGTTGATTTCCAAATTTCTTTTCAGTCACTCCTTGGCTTTAGGCCTTCATATTACTTTTGTTTCTCTTCTACATCGAGGAAGTTAGACTAGAATTTGTGGTTGAGGAGTTTAGTTTAATCGTGTATAGAAACACGGTCAACATGCAGGAAGACATATTCTTCATATCGAGAGCTAGAGGCTAGAAAAAAACGGTTAAAAGATCTAGAGAAAATATACACGGATATTTCTATGCAAAAAGAGTTACAGGTATCGATATTTCAGAGAGTACGTTATACGCTTCATTTTTTCCTTGTTTCGCTGTAGGGTAATCATTTTAATGCATCATTTGTGCAGAAAAGGGGTAAGAAACGCAAACTGTGTGATATGAAATTGTTAGTCCCACTTCAAGACCTGTGTATAAATGGCGACAGGAAAGGAAACGTTGAATAGAATACTTATATAACATAGATTTCTTGAATGAGAACCTGAGGAGGGGACGTGCAACAATATCCTGTAGTCATCTGGGAAGCACAATTTTCGTAACTGTGTGGAAACTGCGTGATTATTTAATCAGAACAACCGTAAACGTTGAAACATAATTTTTCTGTGACTGATGTTGGAAACAAAAGTATACTTCAATGTTTTCATAACCGGATCACCTTCATAACCGGACCGGTGATCGAATCGAAAAACACATGTTGAATTTATGGTGTGACTGAAAATTGTTATATTATATAAAATAATAATATAATATTATAAATAATGAAAAAGATATAGTTACCGATATAGTGATATTTCATGCTTTTAAGTTCCCAAAAATACTTTGCCATTAGAGCAGTCAGATCCATCAAATTTTACTGCGAAGAACTACAATAACGTGTGTAATGTTTATAGCTTATATTTTCATTGTCGAAATTCTTTTCCATAAAAATATAATAGAAAAAAGTGGGAAAATAGAGTGTTGTTTTGAATGTTTTATATATATATATATATTTAGAAAACTAACATTTAAAAATATGTTCTATTTAGATATATGTGTAATAAAAGAGTTACTTTGGAGAGAGTTCAAACAAGTTTTATGGTTTATGCATAAGTTTTTAGGTTTGCTACCTTTTGCTATGACAAGCGAGCAAACTTGGGCCGCCACACATCGAATTGGTATTTAAAGAATTCGGTGGTGAACCCAAGTTGGTGATTTATTGTTAAATTTGATCGTGAATTATTTAGTTCTGGCCATATTGATAAGTTGTTTTTGATACTCGGTGAGAAAATTGAAGATAAGGCATTTCTAGATTTGATAAAAAGGTTGTTTGAATGTAAGATAGTCAACATTGAATTGGTTGGGGTTTGTTTAGGCAGGGTTCTGCCTCAAGAATCTGCCTTGAGTTCGATGTTGATCAATGTTTACTTTAATGGGTTTGATAAGGAAGTTCAAGAATTACTATTAAACACGAATAAAGAGATTCCTAAGTTCGTGGAAAATGATCTTATATCGGCTGAAAGAGATTCAGACCATGTTTTTTTATAAGCCATTGAAGATTTATGATGTCCAATTATTGGATGAGATATTGATTGTTACTTCAGGAACAAAGATTGATGGCTTTAGATTTGAAGAATAGAGTGGTGAAGTTATTAGAACGTGATTTGGATTTGAGAGTGGATAAACTTACAACTGTCATTCATAGCGCGGTTCACTACAAAAAACGGAAGGCGTAGCGACGGTTTTTATTAAAATCATCGCATATTAAATTTAGTGACAATTTTCTAACACCCGTCGCTATTAAAATCGTCGCAAGTTTTTCATCAACCGTCGCTAATATTGCGACAATTCCACAAACCGTCGCCCATGTGCGACGGTCTTGTATTCTACCGTCGCTATGTTAGCGACCGTTTTCAATCAACCGTCGCTTAATTTTAAAGACGATGGGTTTTATCAAAACAGTCGCTATAGAGCGACAGTTTACATAAACCGTCGCTTAATTTGATAAGCAACGGTTTTCATAAAACCGTCGCTATATAGCGACGGTTCAAGCTAAATATAGCGACGGATTTTACGAACCCGTCGCTAAATATAGCGACAGGTTTTTTAAACCGTCGCTAAAATTAACGACGGTTTTGTATAAACCGTCCCTTTTTCTTAAAACCGTCGCAAAAATAGCGACGGTCTTCTTCCAAAAAAGCGTCGCTTATAGCGACGGGATTTGAAAAACCGTCGCTTCTAGAATGCGATGCAGCCTCCGGTGACGGATCACGAAACCGTCGCCTTACCCTTTTCATTATCTAAATAATAATTCCAAACTATAACAAAAGAATCATTAATATTTTCAATATCAATCTTCATTGTTTAATCTAAAAATTAATGAAACTCTAATCAAATAATTGCTTGCACAATGGTATTAGTATTATTAAATATTAAGAGACCTGAAGTAATAAAATTTAATGTCATTATCTAATTTTTATGTAACAAAAATTCGGTCAAACAAATGATAAAATATTTTATTTTGTTTATTAAAAAATATCGCCAAATCCTATTTTTATAAAATTTGTTGTTCGTCTAGAATTATCATATGCTAATAAATATTTCTTTATGTTTATAAACCAAATTAATCATTTAAAATATGATATCATCTCTAACAATTTCATAAATTTGAAATAATAAAATACTATCATATTTAAGTAATTATTCTAGTTAATTATAAGAAAATCATATAAAATTTATTTCTAAATTTTTTAATATAATATCAAGATTTTGTTTTTTTATTTATGTGATATCATAATTTTGTGTGTTGTGTGTGTATTTGTATACTCAATCAGGAGTAGGTCTCTTGTGAGACGGTCTCACGAATCTTTATCTGTGAGACGGGTCAACCCTACCGATATTAACAATAAAAAATAATATTCTTACCATAAAAAGTAATATTTTTCATGGAAGATCCAAATAAGAGATCCATCTCACCAAATACGATTCGTGATATCGTCTCACATAAGTTTTTGCACTCAATCCGGAAGCCAATTTGCATGATTGAATTTTAGTTAATTTAGAATAATTTTTTTGCCACAATATAAAAGACTTTTCATCAAATCAAGATTCTCTGCATTGGTGTCTCCTTTAAACCCTAAGCCTTCACCGCTTTCCACATGCGAGTCTTTTGTGCTTAATAATTATTTTGAATTTGGTGTAAATACGAAAGAAATCCGTTGTTTTTTTCTGTACCGATAATCTTCGCTGTTTCAAGGTTAAATTATTTCAACTCAAGATTTTTGTTAGCCCTTTATGTTTTCTGTAGTGGTTTTTTCCTTTCTGAAGTGCGTAAATTGATTTTAAAGTTCTGTGAATTTTTTTTGCTAGCATAAAGATGTCGTCTTTAAGGAATGCTATTCCAAGAAAAGCTCACAAGGAGCGCGCTCAGCCGTAAGTGTGATTATTTTTTGGGGCCATTAATTTCTTTATTGCCCGTTTTGAAATATTTTGACGTATATTTCCGGTTCACTCAATTGATGATTTGTTGTGTGTACTAGGCATTTGAGAAGTAAATTTGGGCTGCTCGAAAAACATAAAGATTATGTCATTCGTGCACGAGCCTATCACCAGAAGGAGCAGACTTTACTGGTAATTTCTACTACACTGCGTCTTGTTGGTTTTGGTAGCATTTTATGAACGAAATTTGGCGAGTTCTGGTTTTATAGTAAGTCGCTTCTGTGTGTTTATAACAGAAACTTAAGGAAAAAGCAGCATTGAGGAACCCAGATGAATTTTACTTCAAGATGATTAAAACAAAAACTGTTGGCGGAGTCCATAAACCTGAGTAAGCTGGAAAATTTTATTTTTATGAGGTTATCTGTTCTCTTTTGAGGATATTTATTTGAATGTAATTTGAATATTAGCTGTTGAATGTGGATTTTGTAAAGGAGCCAGGCTAATAAGTACACTAACGAAGAGCTGATGTTGATGAAGACCCAAGACATTGTATATGTTTTGCAGAAGCTTCAAACTGAAAAAAAGGTTTTATTTTAGAGTTTCTGGTTTTTTGGGTCTCGGATTTCTCGAGATAGCTGTCATGCATGTTCTTTATTCTGAATTTTAACTTTTTGGATGCAGAAAATTGAAAGACTTAATGGTATGCTGCATTCTCTTGACAATCAGTCATCATCCAAACATGTTTATTATGCCGACAACAGGTGAGTGATCAAGACCTTTTTCTGCTGATTCTTGATAGTTTTCATACCCATTTTTTAGAGTAGTCAATTTCATGTTATAACAGTTATGTCACCTCCAAAGTTTATTCTTTTCTCATTATTAGATTTGGTCGCTTCTGATAGCTCAATTAATTTAATTCTTCAAAGTCATTTTATTCCCTTCTGCTTTAGAAAGAACGTCTAATATGTAATCTAGGCAATTAAGATAAAACTATCCGAAGGCCAATTCCAAAAGTTCAATGACCAAGGGGCAATGAGACTGTCTTCTCTGGAACTTCTGTTTGAATCACTTGAATTCCATGTTTACACTTGTGTGTCTGCAAATGACAGATAATTTTTTTCATCCAAGACAATGATTTGGTGGTAATGTACTTTAGGTCACACAAAATATTAATGCATAAAATGGTGCAGGGCAAATATTGCTCAGTAGTATAGCATTTTGAGCTTTGTAGATATTTTTGTGTTTCATGATGTATGTTGGCTGGCTGTTGATTCTCTTTCTAGGGAGGAGGCAAGAGAAGTACGCCAAAAAGTTTCAGAACAAGGGAACCCATCAGCTTTTAAAGACTTGCCTAAAGTTATTTTGAGGTACTGAAAGCTATTTTTTTAGTCAATTGCCTCCTACGAAATTGGATTGTCAGGTTGATAACCTGTTTCTACTTTCCTCCCCACAGTTATGATCCCTACCGAGTACCGAATGATATCATTACCGTCAATCCATTAGCTATATTGCAAAAACGAAGTGGACTACAAATTTTCCTTGACAATCAGAAATAATTTGCTTTAGTCTGCCTGTCCTCACAGCTCTTTCATTTGTCTCTTCACCACCCATACTTTACCCCCTTTAAGTTATCAATACCTCACTTGTTGATTGAATATTGTGATATTTGGCGCCTTGTCATAATAACTTATTTTTCTTATTGAATTTAGTTTCCAATTTCTACTTCTTTGGTATTCCCTACTATTGTTCGAGTTTTCTCTTCAAAAACTTTTTTGGATTTGTCGGTCACAAATATATACCAATTGGGAATATCAATCGCATGCTATGTGAGTTAACTATAATTCCATTTATGCGTGCATGATAAATATTTATGGCCGTGAGTCCTTTTTGTCTTGTCTGGACTTTCTACTGGGCTTCTATTTCTTCCCAGAGATCAATATTATCACGTCATTGTGAGTGTTGTATCTTTGTATAAATTTTATGGGAATTAGGGGATGATACTTTTCTCCATCATTTATCCTTGCCACTTGACGAACTTTGGTTCAAGAAATCGAATTGATGCACAAGTGCTAGAGCATTTAAACCCAACTGACGTTTCTTGTATCATGAACTACTATCTGTCATATTCTCTAAAGGGTCTTGCTTGTTGGCAATCGTTGCTGCATTTTCCTAAAATTTAATCATTTTTCTATGGTGTATCTTTCTACTTTGATTTTGGGTATTTAGTTTTATTCCAAATGACTTTTCTGTTTCTTGTAGAACATAACTTTATCGAATCAATGGTTGGTTATCTGTCCGCCGTGCACAAATCCTTTTCCTTTTGATGAGTTTTTCTTTGGTTGATTTCCAAATTTCTTTTCAGTCTCTCCTTGGCTTTAGTCCTTCATATTACTTTTGTTTCTCTTCTACATCGATGAAGTTAGACTAGAATTTGTGGTTGAGGAGTTTAGTTTAATCGTGTATAGAAACACGATCAACATGCAGGAAGACAGATTCTTCATATCGAGAGCTAGAGGCTATAAAAAAACGGTTAAAAGATCTAGAGAAAATATACACGGATATGTCTATGCAGAAAGAGTTGCAGATATCAATATTTCAGAGAGTACGTTATACGCTTCATTTTTTCCTTGTTTCACTGTAGCGTAATCATTTTAATGCATCATTGGTGCAGAAAAGGGGTAAAAAACGCGAACTGCGTGAAGATGAAATGGTTAGTCCCACTTCAAGACCCGTGTATAAATGGCGACAGGAAAGGAAACGTTGAATAGAATACTTATATAATGAAGATTTCTTGAATGAGAACCTGAGGAGGGGACGTGCAACAATATCCTGTAGTCATCTGGGAAGCACAATTTTCGTAACTGTGTGGAAACTACGTGATTATTTAATCGGAACAACCGTAAACGTTGAAACATAATTTTTCTGTGACTGATGTTGGAAACAAAAGTATACTTCAATTTTTTCATAACTGGATCACCTTCATAACCGGACCGGTGATCGAATCGAAAAACACATGTTGAATTTATGGTGTGACTGAAAATTGTTATATTATATAAAATAATAATATAATATTATAAATAATGAAAAAGATATAGTTACCGATATAGTGATATTTCATGCTTTTAAGTTCCCAAAAATACTCTGCCATTAGAACAGTCAGATCCATCAAATTTCACTGCGAAGAACTACAATAATGTGTGTAAAGTTTATAGCTTATATTTTCATTGTCGAAATTCTTTTCCATAAAAATATAATAGAAAAAAGTGAGAAAATAGAGTGTTGTTTTGAATGTTTTATATATATATATATATATATATATATATATATATATTTAGAAAACTAACTGTAACGTCTCGAAAATTTAAATTTCCACGTGAGCCACATACATGCAAATTATTAAATTTCTTTTGTATTTTATTAAATTCTTTTAAAGCATAAAATGTATGTTTATTTTATAAATTATGTGTTTAATTATTTTTATGCATTTTATACATAATCCATGCATGATAAAATTTATTTTACGAAATTTTAAAGGTTTAAGCATTATAGATTTTTAAGTTGCATTTCGTGCTCGAACGAAGAACGGAGACCGGATAATTTTCAGGAAAATTATTTTATTACACGATCTATTTTTATAAACTAAGTTTAAATATTTTTAAATGTATTTTTCAAGAATTGGGATTTATTGGGTATTTTTATCCGTATGATTTTAATTTTAACGATACACAAATTTTATCGAATTGGGGGACTTTTTGAGGGTTCGGCTAATATTTTCAAAAACTTTCCAACACAAAATATTTTTCGTGAGTGTGTTTGGATTTAATGGACCTACTTTTAAGCTTATTTGGCTTAAATATTTTTTTAAACTCTTAATTAAACAATTAGGCTCCATTATCTACTAATTAATCACTCAATTATTATACTAAAGCTACCCTACATCTATTATATACAACAACCGACACCCCATTCAGATTTAGGACCCTTGGTTTCAGAAATATTAAAGGGAGACACAAATTTAAAGCCACAGTTTATAGTTTATTCTTGCATCCAAGGCTATACGGGGCTCCTCTTCTCTTCCTCCTCTCGTTTTGCATCATCAAGCACGCCCTACACTCATTATTACCCTTCTCAACAGCCGACACAACCCACCCCTGACCCCCATCAATTCCTCTCCTTTTCAGCCAACTCTCCTCAGTTTCCTCCATTAAATAACCTGTTTGTGCTTCGGTTTCTCTTGTTCTTGTAAAGGAAAAGTTCTCCCGAGTTCCCTCGTCTCGTTCTTGCTCTCCAAACTCATCAGTCACGCTATGTACATTATTTCTGCATCATTTACGCCATAATACATGCTGATATGTGTGCCATTCACGTTGTTTTTCAGTTCATGCATCGTTTTTTTTACGGGTATGTTTCGGTTGAGCATGAAACTTATATTTGCTTTGCATCCACTCACATTTTTCTGAAATGATGCAAGGGAGCTGTTGTACCGTGAGTAGAGAGCCTGTCATCACCGAGATAGGAAGGATTTAAAAGCTGGAAATGAGGCCGTATAGTGTTGGGTAAATGTTGGTCGAGTTCTTGAAATCTTCGGCTTGTAAGGAGGGAGCAGGGGCGGAGGCACTAAGGGGGCTGGGTTGGGCTCCAGCCCCCCCTAATTTTTTTTAAAAAAAAATAAATATGTTTTATTTTAAAAAATTTGTTGATTAGCCCCAATCTGTATTTTTTTCTTCTTTAACTTCTCTATTCTTCTCTCTCAAATCATCACAATTTTGATTACTTCAAATTGCCGTAACTTCATAATCGGTCGCCAGTTTTAAAAATCGATTGTATATTTGGAAATCCCACGGAATAAGCTTTTTTTTAATACCAAATTTTTGAAGTTTATTTGTCGTCTTGAAATCAGCCGTCGCCCATTGGTCACCGTTTTCACCGAAAATATGAGAAAATCTTAATGTTAGACTTTCTACAGCTCGTTCTTGTTGTTCTTCGTTAGATTTCGAATTTTAAAAGTAATTTCAGATTTTAGTATTTCAAAATTTGGGTATTTTGGTTTTTTTAAATTCCGATAATTGATATATATTAAATTTTTTATTGTAGTTACTATTTTGAGCCGATTGATGATATTGATAATTTTTTAGAATTTATTTGAGCATTATTTCGAATTTCCAGATTTTATATTGAGTATTGTCGATTTTTAGTGTTGATTATTTATTATTTGGATGTTTAGATGCTATAGAAAATACAAATGCGAATTTATGGAATTTTGTAGGAATTTTGGAAAAATTCAGAATTATGAAAATGGGATTTTCGAATTTATATTCAGTAGTGTTTTAGCTCCATGTTTTTTAAGGTATTAAATATTAAATACTCTTGTTCTATGTTTTCATTAAGTCAATGTTTACATATTTTTTATTTTAATTTTTTTAATTAATTATTTATTTTATTAAATACAGCATGGGACGGAGCCAGCCCCAGGTAATTTTAAATCATCGCTCCGCCCCTGGGAGGGAGATCGGTGGATTGGCATGATCCAGCAGCTCAAGTGCCGAACTGAGCCACGGAACAGTCCCTGGGAGGTCTGAACCATGGCTTAGGAAGGCTCGGTCATTGCTGGGACCATCCACGAAGCCGAACGAGCAAGGGGTTGGAAGTTGGTCATGTGTGCGTTTGAGGTTCCTAGAGATTGGGTTGGTGTTGTAGGCTGTAGGGGGCTGTGAACCCAGCTATATCGCAGCCCTTGTAAAGTCTGGTAGGATGTTAGGAGTGAGCCATGGGTGTTTGGTTGAGGGAGAAGCTCGGTCCGTGGAGGTATAGTTGAATCGAGAGATAATGGGAAAGAATCAATCGGTTTCTGCGTAACTTGGTCACTAGCAGTATGCTTTGTTTTGGTTTAGTTTAGAAGGGTCATTAGAATACTAATGGTGAGGCTTAAAGGATGGACATGTGTTGCTAAAAGGAAGGACCGAAAGGTGTAGGAGTTGGGACCATGTGTTGTGTGATGATATGATTGTAAAAAGGGGTGGCCGAGAAAGTTCTAGGAAATTAGGTGCTGGCCAAAGTTTCATGGATTTAAAGGACTTAAATTAAGTAGTAAATGGTTTAGAATGGATTGGTTAAGTTATGGTGCAAGTTGGGAAAAATTGTTTCATTTTCGAGTCGATTCGGGTTAAAATCGGGACCTCGGTACAAGTTTTAAGACAATTCGATTAAGTTATGATATGGGCTCTATTTTAAGTCTAGAGATGCTTTTAAATATGTTTTGGGACATTTTTAAGAGTTTGGTAAGTTTCGGATCAAAATAATGATTTTTGGAATTATCCGGGATTTAATCGCCGCACGAGATGTTAATTAAAGAATTAATTGAAACGTCTTGATTTAAGCTTGATAAAATTATGGAAAATTATATTTAAGCTCAAATGATTATTAGAAGTTTTAGTTTTTTATTTGGGAATTTTATGCTAAGGTTTGATTTAATTCGGGATTAAAACGCATTCTGATGTTATATTTAAGGATTAATTTAAAAGTAGTCGATTTAAGCCAAATAAAAATATGAGAAAATTATTGTAGGCTTAAATAATTATTTGGAAAATGTTATAGTCAAAGTAATTAAGAAAAGTACACAAACGTGAAATTTTACGTTTAGAGATGAAACGACAATTTTTGGGTTTATAAGGGCAAAATGGTCATTTTGCATCTGGGGTGAGTTGTTGGTCCTGACAGCGCCCTGAGCACAAATCATGATATTTTTAAATGTTCATGCAACACGTTTACGATTTTTACGCTATTATAATAAATATTGGTGCATTCTTGATTTAAAGGAATTAAGAGAGAGAAAAGTAAGAAAATGAAGAGCACTCCGTCTCCGCCGCGCCGCGTCGTTATTTCGTTTGTTTTCTGTCAAAACAAACCAAGGCATGTATATAATTTTTCTAAACCTCAATCAAGTCATATAGGTATTTTTAAATATCGCAAGTACATGATTTTAATTATTCATATTTAATTATGTTGGTTAATTATATTACGTGCATAGAAAATATTCATTTTTGAGATTTATGCGATATGGCTTGTGGTTCATTCACTATGTGGGAGGGTTATTTTATACGGTCGCCAGTGACCGATCAGTTCAGTATGGTACCACCCGGTCGCCAGTGATCGGACAGCTCAGTTCAGTTTCAGCCTCCCCGGTAGCCAGTTACCGATCAGTTTCAGCTTAGTGCAGTGGCCACAGGCGTAAAACATAATCTCAACAGAAAATTTTATCAGTTATTTCAGTACAGGGCTCCAAGGAGCAAATGTTTTTACTGTGATTATCAGTTCAGTTATGCACGTATTATAATTGCTCAGTACAGATTATTTTCAGCATCAGTACAGATTATTTTCAACATCAGTACAGATTACTTTCAGCACGCCTCATGACATGATATTTTATCTCATGCATATTTTACTTCAGATTTTACTCGTTACCTGCGATATATGCATGCTGAGTGTAACGAACCGTATTCTACACTACTTAAAATTTGCGGAAAAATTAAAAATTTTCTTAAATAAAAACATTCATACGGTCGTCACTCAACATTCATAAAAATAAATCTCACAATCATCCATCCCCAATAAAATTTTGCTAAAGAAACTGTCTCCAAATATTTAAAAATCAGAGTATTTTAAACTTGCATAAAAACATAAACATTGCGGTCCTCGGGTCTAGCCTGCCACTCAGCCCAAGCCTGCCCCTTGGTCATCACCTCCTGTCTCCTCAACATAGTCACCTGCATCGATCAAGTCTAGTGAGTCTAAAGACTCAACACGTATAAACTGGAATAACGAGTACTACATAATAAGGTCGCATGCAACTTTAAAATAGGACATACATAATTTGAAACTTGAACTTGCGCATTAAAACTTGAACATACGTACATGCATACTTCGACGTGCCATAACTTAAACTTTCATAAACATACTGCATACGTAAACATACATAACTTCATCATTTTGCGTAGAGGCATGTTTCCAAGCAAGTGACCCGTAACATAAATGAGCCTGATCAGACTATACCACAGTACTGGGCTGACAGGGACGTATCCACTGCCGCATACATAAGATCCCTGTTCATAATTTAACAGGCCAGTTGATCCACGTTCATAATTTAACGCTTCACAACCACGATCTAACCCGTTCATAATTTAACGGGCGGATTGGTCCCCGTTCATAATTTAACGCTTTCCAACCCTAACATAATTTGGTCACAAGACGTTTAGCATACCTCAAAACTTAAAAATATTTTCTTTGCACGTCAGCATACTTACTTGGCGTTGAGGGATTCGTTTGGACTTCGATCGGGGCCGTTGCTGCACCATACTAACATGAATTCAAAGGCTTAACATGCATAACTTAGACGTAGAAATCATACTTACTCTCAAGCTCGATCATACCTTAGGACCTTCTATAATTATCCATGACATGACCTTAATAATCCTTGCACTAAGCCATAACTTCAAACTTAAAAGTATCAAAAATTATTTTTCCCAAACAGTGTGTACACGGACCCCTAGCCCGGGTCCGTGTACGGTTCCGTCTACCTACTGTAAAGTACGTGTCGTGAAAATGAAGGGGCACGGACCCCGTGCTTGGATCCGGATGGGGGTCCGTGTAGGCTCTGGAAGAAGACATCGACTGAAACACGAAGACACGGACCCCGTGTGAGGGTCCGGGTAGGGGTCCGTGTACGTACTGCCTAGACGCACTAAGTGGGAAGCAAAGGCACGGACCCCGTGCTTGGGTCCGTGTCCGGGTCCGTGTGGCCACTGTACGTCGAAACCTGCGAGAAATCTTATACACTACCTACACACCCAAATTGACACTTGAATATAATGGTTCGACCCCTTAAGACCCTTCTTAGGACACCATAACATTGCATCAAAACTTATACAAACACCTCAAAATACGACGTCCACTATACAACACAATGCAACACCGATTACGCAATTGACATCGATCGATTTCCTACGACCTTAAACTAATTCAAACGCCTAACGACATACATCAAAACCTTAGAAATACCACAAACCTCGATACTAACATACTCGTACGCAGCAACGATCGCCCGTCGGTTTCCAACGAAGCCTACAACATAAAACTACAAGAAACGTATCAATAACATAATTTTCTGAAAATTTCAGTTTGCGCAGTCGCACGGAAAATATCATAACTCACTCATTTTTCGTCCAAAAATTTCGAATCATATATCAAATCGAAGGTATCGAAAAGTTCTACGTTTTTGGAGTTGAAAGTTTTCCCAAAATATGAACAGAAAAATCGCAGTATTTGAAAAGACAGCAAAAACGAGTTTTAGATCTAAAAATTTTCCTTCGAAATTGATCTGATTCATTATCCGCTCAAACTACTATCATCATACATAACTTTTACGCATAAAAACAATGCAATACAATATATGACTTGATCGACACAGTAAGAACAGATTATACGTGCCTTTTTGATATTTAAAATACCGTAGCGACGACACCGAAGCGGAGATGGAGCGAGGCTTGATCGGTGACGAACGTGGCACCGTTTTCTTGCGATAAAACTCACGGAAATACTGAAAAGCTTTGGAGGAAAAGTGCGGCTGCTATGGTGCTAAGAACCCTAGGTTTTTCTTTCTCTCAAAATAATAAAACTTGAATTGAGACTTGTGTGTGTGTTTTGTGCGCTACAGGTGTGTGTAAAAGTGTGTAATTTGTGTGTGTAGCGTGTGTTTTAAAATATTAGGAGACTAACTTTTGCTAATTAATAATTAACCTTACTATCCAAGGTGCTAATAAAAAGGTTGACTCAAATAACAATTCAATTAAAAATACTATTCCCGCTCATCTTTAAATAAGGTCCCCTAATTAAATTAAAGTGCACACTTGCTAAACTTTTAAAAGTTTTAAAGTCTTAAAATTTCTAAATAAATAAATTAGGCTTAAAAATGCTAAAACTCCATAAATTATTTAAAATGCCCCCAACTCAACTTAAAATAGAATACCACGTTTTAAATTGCCAAAATCGTCACCGGGTCTGTTCCTCAATCCCGCTTCGAATAATCGCCTGAAACATGAAACTCGACAAACGTTTTAACGTGCATCACATAAACATAAATAATTTAGAATAATGCAAATAAATCAGGCATCGCTAATACTCATTTAAAATTAATTTAAATGATTAAATAATTAAATGAATGCATGGGTTATACGTGTATTAAATTTGGGCACTACAGTTCCTCCCCCACTTATAAAACTTTCGTCCTCGAAATTAAGTCTTACCGAACAACTCCGGGTAGCGAAGTCTCATGTCGGCCTCTGACTCCCAAGTGGCTTCTTCCACCGATTGATTCAGCCATTGAACTTTGACCAACTTAGTCGTCTTGTTCCGAAGTCTGCGCTCCTGTCTGTCTAGGATTTGGACTGGTTTCTCCTCGTAAGACAGGTCTGGAGTCAACTGCAGCGGCTCATAACTCAGAACATGAGAAGGATTAGCCAAATATTTTCTCAGCATCGAGACATGGAACACATTGTGCACCCCGGCCAGATTCGGCGGAAGGGCTACACGATACGCTAGCGTCCCAACTCTGTCCAAGATCTCAAACGGTCCAATAAACCTCGGACTCAACTTGCCTCTCTTCCCAAATCTCATAACACCCTTCATAGGTGCTATCTTGATAAAAGCGTGATCTCCTACGGCAAACTCGAGATCCCTCCTCCTTTTATCTGCATAGCTCTTCTGACGGCTTTGGGCAGTCTTCATTCTCTCACGAATCTTGACCACCACGTCTGCAGTCTGCTGAACTATTTCTGGACCAAGTTCTGTCATCTCACCAACTTCATCCCAATGAACTGGTGATCTGCACTTCCTCCCGTACAACGCCTCATAGGGAGCCATACCAATAGATGCTTGGAAGCTGTTGTTGTATGTGAACTCCACTAGAGGTAGTCTAGACTCCCAAGTTCCTTGAAAATCAATCATGCACGCCCTTAGCAAGTCCTCTAAAACCTGAATCACTCGCTCAGACTGGCCATCTGTCTGCGGGTGAAAAGCTGTACTGAAAAGCAACTTCGTCCCCATGGCTGCATGTAAGCTCTTCCAGAAGGACGATGTAAACCTCGGGTCCCTGTCGGACACAATAGAGACTGGGAAACCATGCAACCGGACGATCTCCTGGATATAAAGATCCGCATACTGCGTCATGGAGAAAGTCGTCTTCACAGGCAGAAAATGCGCTGACTTAGTGAGTCGGTCCACTATAACCCAAATGGAATTCGATCCTCTGACTGATCTCGGCAACCCAACAACAAAATCCATAGTAATGTTCTCCCACTTCCACTCGGGGATGGGGAGTGACTTTACCAACCCTGCTGGTCTCTGATGTTCAGCTTTTACTTGCTGACAAGTGAGACATTCTGATACGAACCTACGGATGTCTCGCTTCATCCCTGGCCACCAATACAATAACTGTAGGTCTTTGTACATCTTGGTACCTCCTGGGTGAATGGAATACGGAGATGCGTGTGCCTCTGTCAAAATATCCTGTCTGATCGAACCAACACTAGGCACCCACATTCTACCTCTGTATCTCACAATGCCGTCTGCAACTGTGTACAGCACACTGCCCTTGGCTTCGTCTTTCAGTCTCCATTTCTGTAACTGCTCATCTGAAGACTGACCTGATCGGATACGGTCTAGCAAATCAGACTTGACTGTCAGATTAGACAGCCTAGGAGCCTTGCCATCACGATAAATCTCTAGACCAAAATTCTGAATCTCCGACTGTAGTGGTCTCTGAGCTGTCAACTGAGCAACAATTGCCACTTTTCTGCTCAAAGCGTCTGCGACAACATTAGCCTTTCCCGGATGGTAGCTAATTTCGCAGTCGTAATCTTTCACAAGTTCTAACCACCGTCTTTGTCTCATATTCAGCTCTTTCTGTGTGAAGAAGTATTTGAGACTCTTGTGGTCGGTGAAGATCTGACATTTCTCGCCGTATAAGTAATGTCTCCAAATCTTCAATGCAAAGACAACGTCGGCTAATTCAAGGTCGTGCGTCGGGTAGTTCTTCTCGTGCACCTTTAACTGTCTGGAAGCATAAGCTATGACCCGACCTTGCTGCATCAACACTGCGCCTAATCCGAGCTTAGATGCATCAGTATAAAGCACAAACTCACCTTGCCCTGTCGGCATGGCTAGCACTGGCGCTGAAATAAGAGCTTGCTTCAGAGTATCAAAGCTCTTCTGACATTCATCACTCCACACGAATTTAGCATTCTTCTTGGTGAGTGAAGTGAGTGGCACCGCTATGGATGAAAATCCCTTAATAAACTTACGGTAGTAGCCTGCTAAACCCAAAAAGCTGCGGATTTCAGATGCATTCTTCGGCTCAACCCATTCCTTGACAGCCGCTACTTTCGCTGGATCCACCTCGATTCCTCTGCTAGATACTATATGCCCCAAAAATGCTACATTTTCTAACCAAAATTCACACTTACTGAATTTCGCAAATAACTTGCGACTCTGCAATGTGTGTAATACTGTCCTCAAGTGCTGGTTGTGCTCCTCATGGCTCTTTGAGTATATTAGAATGTCGTCAATGAATACTATGACGAATTTATCGAGGAACGGCTGAAATACTCGGTTCATGAGATCCATGAAAATTGCTGGAGCATTGGTCAATCCAAACGGCATTACTAAGAACTCGTAATGCCCGTATCTAGTCCTGAAAGCTGTCTTATGAACATCTGCATCCTTAACTTTCAGCTGATGATACCCTGATCGAAGATCTATCTTAGAGAACACGGTAGCTCCCTGCAACTGATTGAACAAGTCTTCGATTCTAGGCAACGGGTATTTGTTCTTGATCGTTACCTTGTTTAGTTCACGGTAATCGATGCACAACCTCATGCTCCCATCCTTCTTCTTCACAAAGAGCACTGCTGCGCCCCACGGTGAGAAACTAGGGCGGATAAAGCCTTTGTCGAGGAGCTCTTGAATCTGCTGCTTGAGCTCTAACATCTCAGCTGGAGCTAACCGTTATGGCGCCTTAGAGATTGGCGCTGTGCTCGGCACGAGCTCGATTGCAAACTCCACCTCTCTCTCTGGTGGAAGGCCGGTGACGTCATCAGGAAAGACGTCTGGAAATTCGCTGACTACTGGCACTTCTGAAATAGAAGGAGTGGGCACGTCCGGCGCTGCTATAACACTGGCCAAGAAAGCCTGACATCCCTTGGAAATAAGTCTCCTTGCCTGCATGCATGAAATCATGCGAGGAAAACTCCTCCATCTAGCTGGCTCGAATAGAAACTGCTCCATGCCCAGCGGCCTGACTAATACTGACCTTTTCTGAAAGTCAATCAGAACTCTGTTCTTAGTCAGCCAGTCCATTCCCAATATAATATCGAACTCTGGCATCGGCAATACGATCAAATCTGCATATACTAGGTGGCCCTGCAGTTCTAGATCGATGTCCCTGATCACACTGGTAGCTAACAACTCTTCCCCTGATGGGACTGTCACTGAGAAGTTCAAGTCCAGACCGATGGACTTGATGTCCAGGTGATTAGCGAAGGTCTCTGATATAAAGGAGTGGGTGGCTCCTGAATCTATCAGTGCAGTTGTAGCTAATCTCTTTATGAAAATATTCCCTGAGATGCGTTAGCACAACACAACTTATATCCCAAGACACTAACAAGATAGTAACCCAAATATACTCAAACAATACTAGCATCCTACTTATCCCAAGTAAAATTCCACATGCAAATCAAATAGTACTGAACTTAGGTAGAAACGTTTACCGGTAAGTAAAGTAGTGTCTGGGTCCGCCTCCTGTGCATGCATGGCGAATACCCTGCCCTGGGTTGGCTGCTTCCACTGCGGGCACTCCTTCAGCATATGATCTGTAGCTCCACACTTGAAGCACCTGCCTGATCCATACAAGAACTGTCCCGGGTGCTGACGATTGCATTTAGGACACACGGGGAAGGCAACGGGCTTCTGAGGCGCCCCTTGCTGCTGAACTGGACCCTTGCCCTTTGGTGGTCCATGATAAGGCTTCTTCGCTGGCGGCCCCTGATACGGTTTCTTAAAGTGGGGTCGCTGATTCTGCTGCTGATGGTGAGGCTGTGGTGGAGCCTGATAGGGCCTCTTGCCCTGCCTGTCAGCCTCAATATCTCGCTGGTCCTGTTCTGCCGCCAAAGCTCGGGACACGGCGACTGCATAAGAAGTGGGACCAGCTACTCGGACGTCGCGGCGCAAGATCGGCCGCAAACCATTCAGGAAATGTCTCAGTTTTGCCTGTGCATCATTCGCAATAAGGGGCACGAAGTGACACCCCCTTTCAAACTTCCTCACAAATTCCGCCACGCTACTGTCTCCCTGACGCAGCGTCATAAACTCGTTGGTGAGTCTAGTTCGTACTTCCTCAGTGAAGTACTTGGAGTAGAAAACCTCTTTAAAACCATTCCAAGGCAGCACTTGCAAGTTGACTGCCACAGATGCACTTTCCCACCACAACCTAGCGTCTCCAGTTAATAAGAATATAGCACATCTGACCCTGTCAGCGTCCGTCAGCTCCATGAAGTCAAATATCACCTCGATGGACTTGATCCATCCCTCCGCCACCATCGGGTCAGTAGTACCCGAGAACTCCTTCGGGCTCATCCTCCGGAACCTCTCATATACTGCCTCCGGTCTAGGCCTCTCCTCGTGGCCTGCAACAGTCTGGTTCCTCGCAAATTGTGCGAAGAATTGCGTCATGCCAGCAAGCATCTGTGCCTGCATATCTGGTGGTGGAGGTGGAGGAGGATTGGCCCTCTCCTCATCTCGATGTTCCCTGTCCTCTACTCGGTGCTCTCTGTTCTCATCCCTTGTTTCACGGTCGATCACACGTCTAGGAGGCATACTATTCCAATAAATTACCCAACACGTAAACCCAACATGCATGAACATATATCAATATTTTATGATGCACGTAAATTGAACTTAAAACATAGATATGCTGAAATCATGACTTAATGCGTAATACATAGCATAGCTCAAAACTTTAAAACTTACAGACTTGAGGTGTGACTTCGTGAGCTTCTTGCGACTGGCAGTAGGCATAACCCTTTACAAGAACACCGCTCTGATACCAACTGTAACGAACCGTATTCTACACTACTTAAAATTTGCGGAAAAATTAAAAATTTTCTTAAATAAAAACATTCATACGGTCGTCACTCAACATTCATAAAAATAAATCTCACAATCATCCATCCCCAATAAAATTTTGCTAAAGAAACTGTCTCCAAATATTTAAAAATCAGAGTATTTTAAACTTGCATAAAAACATAAACATTGCGGTCCTCGGGTCTAGCCTGCCACTCAGCCCAAGCCTGCCCCTTGGTCATCACCTCCTGTCTCCTCAACATAGTCACCTGCATCGATCAAGTCTAGTGAGTCTAAAGACTCAACACGTATAAACTGGAATAACGAGTACTACATAATAAGGTCGCATGCAACTTTAAAATAGGACATACATAATTTGAAACTTGAACTTGCGCATTAAAACTTGAACATACGTACATGCATACTTCGACGTGCCATAACTTAAACTTTCATAAACATACTGCATACGTAAACATACATAACTTAATCATATTGCGTAGAGGTATGTTTCCAAGCAAGTGACCCGTAACATAAATGAGCCTGATCAGACTATACCACAGTACTGGGCTGACAGGGACGTATCCACTGCCGCATACATAAGATCCCTGTTCATAATTTAACAGGCCAGTTGATCCACGTTCATAATTTAACGCTTCACAACCACGATCTAACCCGTTCATAATTTAACGGGCGGATTGGTCCCCGTTCATAATTTAACGCTTTCCAATCCTAACATAATTTGGTCACAAGACGTTTAGCATACCTCAAAACTTAAAAATATTTTCTTTGCACGTCAGCATACTTACTTGGCGTTGAGAGATTCGTTTGGACTTCGATCGGGGCCGTTGCTGCACCATACTAACATGAATTCAAAGGCTTAACATGCATAACTTAGACGTAGAAATCATACTTACTCTCAAGCTCGATCATACCTTAGGACCTTCTATAATTATCCATGACATGACCTTAATAATCCTTGCACTAAGCCATAACTTCAAACTTAAAAGTATCAAAAATTATTTTTCCCAAACAGTGTGTACACGGACCCCTAGCCCGGGTCCGTGTACGGTTCCGTCTACCTACTGTAAAGTACGTGTCGTGAAAATGAAGGGGCACGGACCCCGTGCTTGGATCCGGATGGGGGTCCGTGTAGGCTCTGGAAGAAGACATCGACTGAAACACGAAGACACGGACCCCGTGTGAGGGTCCGGGTAGGGGTCCGTGTACGTACTGCCTAGACGCACTAAGTGGGAAGCAAAGGCACGGACCCCGTGCTTGGGTCCGTGTCCGGGTCCGTGTGGCCACTGTACGTCGAAACCTGCGAGAAATCTTATACACTACCTACACACCCAAATTGACACTTGAATATAATGGTTCGACCCCTTAAGACCCTTCTTAGGACACCATAACATTGCATCAAAACTTATACAAACACCTCAAAATACGACGTCCACTATACAACACAATGCAACACCGATTACGCAATTGACATCGATCGATTTCCTACGACCTTAAACTAATTCAAACGCCTAACGACATACATCAAAACCTTAGAAATACCACAAACCTCGATACTAACATACTCGTACGCAGCAACGATCGCCCGTCGGTTTCCAACGAAGCCTACAACATAAAACTACAAGAAACGTATCAATAACATAATTTTCTGAAAATTTCAGTTTGCGCAGTCGCACGGAAAATATCATAACTCACTCATTTTTCGTCCAAAAATTTCGAATCATATATCAAATCGAAGGTATCAAAAAGTTCTACGTTTTTGGCGTTGAAAGTTTTCCCAAAATATGAACAGAAAAATCGCAGTATTTGAAAAGACAGCAAAAACGAGTTTTAGATCTAAAAATTTTCCTTCGAAATTGATCCGATTCATGATCCACTCAAACTACTATCATCATACATAACTTTTACGCATAAAAACAATGCAATACAATATATGACTTGATCGACACAGCAAGAACAGATTATACGTGCCTTTTTTATATTTAAAATACCGTAGCGACGACACCAAAGCGGAGATGGAGCGAGGCTTGATCGGTGACGAACGTGGCACCGTTTTCTTGCGATAAAACTCACGGAAATACTTAAAAGCTTTGGAGGAAAAGTGCGGCTGCTATGGTGCTAAGAACCCTAGGTTTTTCTTTCTCTCAAAATAATAAAACTTGAATTGAGACTTGTGTGTGTGTTTTGTGCGCTACAGGTGTGTGTAAAAGTGTGTAATTTGTGTGTGTAGCGTGTGTTTTAAAATATTAGGAGACTAACTTTTGCTAATTAGTAATTAACCTTACTATCCAAGGTGCTAATAAAAAGGTTGACTCAAATAACAATTCAATTAAAAATACTATTCCCGCTCATCTTTAAATAAGGTCCCCTAATTAAATTAAAGTGCACACTTGCTAAACTTTTAAAAGTTTTAAAGTCTTAAAATTACCAAATAAATAAATTAGGCTTAAAAATGCTAAAACTCCATAAATTATTTAAAATGCCCCCAACTCAACTTAAAATAGAATACCACGTTTTAAATTGCCAAAATCGTCACCGGGTCTGTTCCTCAATCCCGTTTCGAATAATCGCCTGAAACATGAAACTCGCCAAACGTTTTAACGTGCATCACATAAACATAAATAATTTAGAATAATGCAAATAAATCAGGCATCGCTAATACTCATTTAAAATTAATTTAAATGATTAAATAATTAAATGAATGCATGGGTTATACGTGTATTAAATTTGGGCACTACACTGAGTCTTTAGGCTCACTAGACTTGATTGTTGTAGGTACTGATGAGGTCAGGGCCGAAGACGGGGACCAGTGAGTCAGCTTGGGCCGGCAGTAGTGGCACCCGAGGACCTCAGTGCAGCAGTGTTTATTTTATTCCGCAACCAAATATTTATCAGTCATTGGACATTTTTAAATTGCTATTGTGGGAAAACAATTATTTTATTCCGATGCTTTTATTTTAAACATTGAACTTGATTCACCAATGATTTTATGAATGAGGCCGTTTAAGTTCTTTTAAAAAAAAGAAAATTTTAAATTTTCCGCAAATTTTCAAAGCGAGGATTTTCGGGCCTTCACACTAACATTTAAAAATATGTTTTATTTAGATATATGTGTAATAAAAGAGTTACTTTGGATAGAGTTCAAACAAGTTTTATGGTTTATGCATAAGTTTTTAGGTTTGCTACCTTTTGCTATGACAAGCGAGCAAACTTGGGCCGCCACACATCGATTTGGTATTTAAAGAATTCGGTGGTGAACCCAAGTTGGTGATTTATTGTTAAATTTGATAGTGAATTATTTAGTTCTGGCCATATTGATAAGTTGTTTTTGATACTGGGTGAGAAAATTGAAGGTAAGACATTTCTAGATTTGATAAAAAGGTTGTTTGAATGTAAGATAGTCAATATTGAATTGGGTGGGGTTTGTTTAGGCAGGGGTCTGCCTCAAGAATTTGCCTTGAGTTCGATGTTGATCAATGTTTACTTTAATGGATTTGATAAGGAAGTTCAAGAATTACTATTAAACACGAATAAAGAGATTCCTAAGTTCGTGGAAAATGATCTTGTATCGGCTGAAAGAGATTAAGACCATGTTTTTTTATAAGCCATTGAACATTTATGCTGTCCGATTATTGGATGAGATATTGATTGTTACTTCAGGAACAAAGATTGATGGCTTTAGAATTGAAGAATAGAGTAGTGAAGTTATTAGAACGTGATTTGGATTTGAGAGTGGATAAACTTACAACTGTCATTCATAGCGCGGTTCACTACAAAAAAACGGAAGGCGTAGCGACGGTTTTATTAAAATCGTCGTTATTATAGCGACGGTTTTTCATATAGCGATGGTGTTAATAAAAACCGTCGCCTATTAAATTTAGCGACAATTTACTAACACTCGTCGCTATAATAGCGACGGGTTTATAAAAACCGTCGCTATATTAGCGACGGTTTTTCATCAACCATCGCTAATATTGCGACAATTCCACAAACCGTCGCCCATGTGCGACGGTTTTGTATTCTACCGTCGCTATGTTAGCGACCGTTTTCAATCAACCGTCGCTTAATTTTAAAGACGACGGGTTTTATCAAAACAGTCGCTATAGAGCGACAATTTAAATAAACCGTCGCTTAATTTGATAAGCAACGGTTTTCATAAAACCATCGCTATATTTAATTAAGCAATGATGATACTTAAGAATGCGACATTTGTTCAATGAGGAAAATTGTAGAACCCGTAAATTAAACCACGTATTTAAGCCATGCATAATTCTAGTATTTAAATTTAAAATGATTTTTATTGTATGAGTATTCAAATTCTTTTCTTTAAATTTATTTATTTTACGCAGTAGTTTAATTGTTATTTTTTCAGTAAAATAAGTGAGGCCGGACTGGAGATGGAGTATTGAGATAAGTTAATAAAGACTTATTTAAGAAGTGGTAATTTAGCATGTAGTAAATATATTTTAAAAAGTTGGCATGCATACAAGTTATTAAACTTCTTTGGTATTTTATTTAATTGTTTTTAAAGCATTAAATGCATGTTCCTTTCATTAATTTATATTTAATTATTTTTATCCATTTTATGCATAATTCATGCATGATAGGATTTATTTCATGAAATTTTAGAAGTTCATGCATTAGTGTTTCTAGACGCATTTCACGCTCGAACGAGGAACGGAGACCGGAAAATTTTCAAGAAAATTATTTTAATTACATGATTAATTTTTATTAATTATTATAAGATGTTTTAAATGTATTTTTCAATAAATGGGATTTGTTGGGTATTTTTACCCGCTAGAGCATATTTTTCATCGGTACGCAAATTTTAACGAAACGAGAGAAATTTTGAGGGCTCGGGAAATATTTTCCAAAAATGTACCTAAACAAAATATTTTTGAGAGTGTTTTTGGGCTTAATGGGATTATTTTATGCATAATGGGCCTAAAATTCAACTTAACATCATTAATTTTAATTAAAGGCCCATTATACTAATTATATTATATCTAAACCTATCATTAAGACCCTAATCTCCCTACCTCCATTTGGCAGCCGCCCACTCCACTTTTTAGCAGCCACTCCCCACGTTTTTCAGCAGCATTTTTCTCCCATTCCATAAGCAAGCTTCGGCCCCTTAGTTTTCTTGCAAGCAAGGTCGTCCCTAGCTCCTCCGGGGCCTCCCCTTCGCGCGTTTCTTCTAGTTTTCGAGCGTATAAACGCAAAGACATTCTTGTATTTTCGTTTTCTCATCACTCACTCCATTAATATGCTGAAAATCATGTATTTGTTTATAAATTTATCAATCTACATGGTGTTTATGTTTTTGAGCAAAGTTTGATGTGAATCTTGATTTATTGTGCATGAAACTCACACTTTTCTTGCTTAGTGCAAAGGGCTGCCGTGTTCTGATGATAAGGGTCATTGTGAAGAGGTTTATTGCTGTCATGGGTTAAGGAAAATAGTGCAGGAGTCGAAGGTTGCGTGAGTTGTGGGAATATCCGATCGAGTTTGTTTCATTTTGGCTGTTGCGGCTTGATCGGGGTGGTGGGAAGAGTTCCAGCTGTAGGAGAGCCTAAACAAACCACGGTGCAGACCTTGAGGGGTTTGAGGCGTGGCCAAGAAGGGCTCAACAGCAGCTGGTCGTATCCTAGGGGTGGTCTAAGCGTTGGCGTCGAGTGAGGGCTAGTGGCCGAGGGGTGCTTCCTTGTGTGTCTTGGAGTGTACGAGGGTTGAGGGCTTGCATGGGGCTGTAGGTTCGTTTCAAGTGAGTCCAGTAGGTCCTAGGGAGGCCTAGGTGAGGTCGAATCATGGCTGGTCCTCGATAGTTTGGTCTAGGAAGGTTAGAACGTGAATTCGGTGCACTCGGGTTACGGTTGGTAACTTGCTGGATTTTTCCAGCAGCCGTTTATGGATTTGTTCGAAAGTTTTAAGGTCTAATTTTAATGGTTTTAGGGTATTTTAGATGTTTATAAGGTGTGGTAAAAGTTGGGAAAAATTTGGTTGAGTTTCGAGTCGATTCGGGTTAAAACCGGGACCCCGATCTAAGTTTTTAAAACGAATCGGTTCAGTTGTATTTTTGGCTCGAAATTACGTCTAGGAATATTTTTAAATACGTTTTGGGAAATTTAAGGAGTTTGGTTAGCTTCGGGTCAATTTTAGAGGTCCAGGGTTGAAACGGAAATTTTTGGGTTTCCAGGGGTAAAATGGTAATTTTACACCCGGGGTGAGATTTTGGTCGTGGCAGCGCCCTGAGCACAAATCATTATATTTTTAAATTTTCATGCATCATGTTTACGATTTTTACGCTATTATAATAATTATGGTGCATGCTTGGTTTAAAAGAATTAAGAGAGAGAAAAAGTAAGAAAGTGAAGAGCACTCCGTCTCTGCCGCGCCGCGTCGTTATTTCGTTTGTTTTCTGCCAAAACAAACCAAGGCATGTTTATATCTTCTTTCACTCTTCAATCAAGTCATATAGGTATTTTTAAATATCGCAAGTACATGATTTTAATGCAAGAAGATTGAAATTGTTCATATTTAATGACGTTATTTAATTATATCACGTGCAAAATATTCATTTTGAGATTTATGCGATATTGCTTGGGGTCACTTTACTATCATGGGATTATTATTTCACCCGGTCGCCAGTTACCGGTCAGTTCAGTTCCCGGTCGTCAGTTACCGGTCCGGTCGTCAGTTACCGGTTAGTTTCACCCGGTCGCCAGTTACCGGTCAGTTTCCTCTGGTCGTCAGTTACCGGCCCGGTTGCCAGTTATCGGTCAGTTCAGTTCAGGGACCACTTGCGTAGACCATAATCTCACCAAGAAAATTATTACAAGTTATTTCATTACAGGGCTCCAAGGAGCAAACATTTTTACCATGATATTTTCAGTTCAGTTATGCACGTACTATAATTACCATTGAAATGATATTTTACGTTAAAAATCATTACAGGATATTTTCACTTGCATGCGACTTTATTATTTATTTACTCGTTATTTACGATATATGCATGTTGAGTCTTTAGACTCACTAGACTTGATTGTTGTAGGTACTGATGATGTCAGGACCAAGGACGGGGACCAGTGAGCCAGCTCGAGTCGACATTAGTGGAACCCGAGGACCTCATTTTTCAGTATTTATTATTTTATGATCAAATATTTTTATCTGTCGTTGGATTATTGTTTACGGTTATTTTGCAAACATTAAATACTTCCGCTGCCATTTTGATCATTAAACTTTATTTATCAATTTAATAAATGAATGAGGCCTTTTATTTATTTAAAGAGAAAATTCTCAAATTTTTCCGCAAATTTTCAAACACGAATTTTCGGGCCATTACAAAAATCTCGAGTCTTAGGCCTCGACTATATTGTAACTGGAAAGAGAATAGTTTAAGCATGTATTTGATACTAGAAGGGTTTTATTATTAAGGTAGAAGATCGAGATTGTATATTTCGGGTTTTATGGATTATCACTACTCGAATTTAAGATTTGCAATAATTTAATATTTGGGGTGTACTTGTAAATAATTAAGTTATGTAAGTTTGGTGCCGTAAGATAAAGATTCGATTCAAGGATATTAGGCTAATATTATTATGTGGTTGCGGTAAGGTTTAACATTTAAGTGTATTACCAATGATAGAAGTCGATCAGTAAAGTTTGGTACTAAGACTTCTTAAATTGATCAGCATAAAGGACGATGTAATAGGTTGATAAACAATATGGGAATAGTATAAGAAAAATAAGGTGCAATAGGTTTAGACATCCATTTCTAATATGAGAAATTACGAGAAAAGTCAAAATTCGAGGACTTAGTAAAATATAACTAAGTTACCATAAGTTGTTTTAAGTTGTGATTCACAAACGAGGATTTCAATAGGAAAAATAATTATGATTGAGGGGACATGCATAAGGACGGTTTAACATTTATTTTATCAGAGTAGTGCAGCGAAAGCGTGGATTATTGGGATACTAGAATTAAGAATCTAAACTTTTTGATTATAAAGGATAAGCGAATTTCGGGGACGAAATTCAATTTAAGGGGGGTAGAGTTGTAGAACTCGAAAATCAGATTACGTATAAGCCATGCATAATTTCTATTATTTAAATTAAAAATGATTTTTTAAGAAAATATGAAGTGTTTTATTTATTTTAAAAGAAGATGTTTAGTTTTATATTTTCTGGATAAATACGCGAGGACAGACCGGAGTTTGGAGATTAGAAATAAGATTAATAATAAGAAAAATATTCCTAAATTTAATTTAAGTTAAGGAATAATTTATTTTAATGAAAAAGAATGTTTTAGGATTTAATAAATTAACTAGAGCTAAGTTATAAATAAATTCTTTTAGGTTAATATTTAATTAAAGCTTAAATTAAAATATGTAAATAAATGGGGATGAATTAATCTAGGTATAATATATATTCAAGAAATTAAACATAGTATTTAAATACTTAAAGTTGAATCCATGCAAAGTCATGCAAGAGTTTAATCTAAATTAATGTGTTAATTCACTAATATGTATAATGAGTATTTAAAATCTTAAGAATTTAAAATACAAGGTTTAAATAATAATATACCATGCAAATGAGTATAAATTTGGTTAAGACAATTCAAAAGAGTAGTAAATTCATTCTAGTCACCTCATTGGCCTTTAAAATGAATACCATTACTCACCTTTGATTCAATAAGTTATTGGTAAATTCAATACTATAATCCACATCATTTTTCCTCAAACCATTACCTAAGCAAATTATCGTGAACATGCAGTAGAGATAATAAGAGACAAACGGCAGCTAGGGAATCGAAGCAATTCAAAATCCATTCAAATTCTTGACTTGTAACCTCCAACTAAATGCACTTCAAGACTCCTTTATCACCCCTTGAACCTTCATCTTCATTACCTACATTTCCTACACACCCTTACCTTCGAAATTATCAGAAACACATCAGAAAGAATGAGAGAAAATCGGCAGCAAGGAGAGAAGTAGAAACAATTCAAATTCCTTCAATTCCTTCACTTGTAACTCCCAACTTAATGTATATTATGGAACCTTAAACACCTCCAATAACATTCATCTTCATTGGCTAGCAAACCTATACTCTTACCTTCGAAAAATAGCAGAAAACCAGCAGATAATAATAGTGAAAACAGCAGAAAATAGTAGGAGAACAAGAGGAGAAATCCAACTCGGTTCCGTCGCTCATACTCGTCGTATTGATTTGTTTTTGTCAAAACAAATTCCAGGCATGTATATATTATTCCTTTGCTCTGCAATCAAGTTATATTAGCTATTTTAAATAAGTATATGTTCATAAATCAAGTGACAAAGCGCATTTTGACAGCAAAACTCTGAAAAAAATTCTGTACAGCTTATCGGCCAATGATATGTGCTTCACGGTTCAGAGTATTGTGTTGTTGACAGGGGGTTGCTCGAATCCAAGAATACATGGCTGCTTCTAGGAATGTTTTAGAGTGTGTTAGGGTGTTATTGGTCCATTGGTTTACATCCATACACGCACAAACAAAGATATGACAACAACATTTTTTTTAGCACATAATTTTGGGTTCACAGTTTCTGTCATTGGATTGTTCAAAGGGGTGTTCGAATCTTGGCTGTCCTAGGGACTGTAGCCATGGTTAGAGCCCTTCCTTATCATGTCTAGAATGTGTCCAAATCAGTTTTTATAAGCTTGAGTCACAGATCCATTCGAATTTCACAACCACAAACAAGTTACTTTCGGTTTCTTCAAATTCTGGGTGTATGCATTTCGGGTTTTCAGTGTGGTTTGGATTATGGTTGGCTCCTAGCCCATAGCCATGGTTCATACAACACTACATCATGTCTAGATCGAGCCATGGTCGATGAAATGGCCACTGGAACGACACAAGACAATAAAACAATTCAATACATATCACTACACAGAAATTGAGTTCTCGGTTGGGATGTTTCAGTGTCTTAGGTAACGGCTTGGTTTATGGTTGGCTTTTAGCCCTTAGCCATGGTCCAAGCCATGCCTTAGGATGTTGGTAAGAGTTCTTGGGCGGTGGTTCAAGCCCATAGTCAATTATTTTCAGAGTTTACTACAAATACACACAAGCTGCCACTGTTGCACTTTTGACAGCAGCTATGGGATTCTGTTTTTGGGATTGTTTGAGTTCTTGGTTGGCTTTTAGCCCATGGATTTGGACTGGACAGTACCTCAATGAGTTAGAAAAGTCATGTTTTTGGCCGTTTGTGATTTGGTCGAGTTTAGAGGTCGTACGAGAATTTACGGTGAAAGGTGCCAAAATGACTCTCGAAAGAGTGTTTTATGTTTTTGGATTCCTTTCCCCTATTTTCGTGTTTTGCAGTTCTTATGCATATTTTTCAGTATGTTTGGGGTATTTTTAATCATGGTTAAACATCGGCTTAATGTTAGTTCGGGTTGGTATAATACCATGATTGAAAACAAAGGGGTTGGTCCTAATAGTTTCATTGTTTTGGTCCTATTGTTAGGTTTTTTTTTGGTTCTATTGTCGAGTTTAGGTCAAGATAATATTATTTGCATGAGTCACATATTAGAATTAAGTCGCAGTGAGCCTGGGAGCGATCCAACTCATCCGGTAAAATAAGGTTTTAATTATATTACGTGCATAAAAATATAAAATGTTTATTTTTGAAATATATGTTGTATGTCTTGTGGCCACCTTATGTTTATGGGTTTGGAAGTCGGTAGATGCAACCGAGGACCTCTCCACCCGGTGACTTACGACCGGTTTACGATTATGTATGGGTACAGACATCCATTACAAGGGCTGTGATTGATCTCTACCACCCAGTATACTGTGGTTTAGTCTGATCAGGCGCTCACGTTATGTTATGGGCCACTAGCTTAGAAACATTATCTCTACCAGAAAATTATGATACGCTATGACAGAGCTCTACTGCGCAAAGCTTTTACGTATGATTTTCAGATATGCACGTAGTTATAATTATTCATGATACGATTTTCACCGTACGCTTTACGATACTTTATTTTTATGTTGCATGCGATTTTATGATATATTTATTTGTTATTCACGATATATACATGTTGAGTCTTTAGACTCACTAGACTTGATTGTTGTAGGTATTGATGAGGTCGAGACTGAGGGCGGAGACCAGTGAGCGATCTTGGGACAACAGTAGTAAACCCGAGGACCTCATGTTTTAGCTTATGCACCTTTTATCATTGAAACACAACGTTGACTTCCGCTGTTATCTTTAAAGTTTAAATTATTTACATGTTTATTTTATAAATGAGGCAAGTTAATTATTTAATTAGAAAATTTTTAATAATTCCGAAAAAATACAAATACGAAATACGGGCCTTTACAGTTGGTATCAGAGCCTATGTTCTTGTAAAGGTTGTACTACTACTGACCACGAGAAGCTCATGAAGTCACGTCTTCGGTCTGTAAGTTTTACATTTACGCATTTTATTTAAAGCATGAAATATTTTAACAGCAGGTTTTCATGAAATTTTTTACGTTCAGATTTTGGTTATGCAGTATTTATTTAAATTTAAAGAAATAATGTAATTATGCATGTTGGTTATGTTAGAATTGAAAATGTCTAAGAATTCGAATATTTGGCCTTAGGAGAAGTTGAAAATGATTTGACTATATTAATTTTAGGTCAGTAGTACTG
This sequence comes from Primulina eburnea, assembly GCF_022965805.1. Lineage (NCBI taxonomy): Eukaryota > Viridiplantae > Streptophyta > Magnoliopsida > Lamiales > Gesneriaceae > Primulina > Primulina eburnea. The sequence goes on along the minus strand of NC_133110.1, from coordinate 11,078,248 downwards.
ATGTCCTCTTTATGGGTCATAAGTTAATCTTGAAAATTTTGAATGCTTTTGGGACTTGTAGAAATTTTAAGCAATTATTGATGGTTCGTGGTTACTAGTTAGGTTACTATTTGAGAATTTCGTATAAGGAATACCGATTCGGAAATTACGAAGATTTTTGGAAGTATAAAAACGTAGAATTTATTTAGGATGCATGATCTACCTATTTGGATTTAAGGATTGAATTGCACGAATTGAGAATTTTACAGGCCTAACTGTAATACCCCATAATTTGAGGACCAAAGTGCAAAAAAAAATCAAATTTATGAGGGACTACAATCAAAATTTCCGAATTTTTGGGATTAAATTATGAGTTTCGGGGATTTTAAGGTTTAATGAGGCAAAGATCGAAAATTTTCTGGGGACAATAATGTAAATTTCGAAGAGTTGTAGGGCCAAAATACAAATTTGGAGAACTGTAAGGGCCAGATTGCAATTTTCAAAAATTTTAGGGATTAAATGTGAACTTTTGAGGAACACTTGGGATTTTAAGAAATGTAAGATGAGGGGCCCTTAACTCCTAATCGTTATTATAACACAATCTTATTAGGGTTAATTAATTACAGCGGAAAACGAGTTTAAAATTTCCTTTACAATGAGCCCAAATCATTTTATTTGAATACTAAAAATAATATTCTATCTCACGTAATAAAAATGCCCACACGTAATCAAAACCAATCACATATAAACAACTCATATCCTCGGGACATGCCACGGTATATAGATACAATATACATATATACTGGGAACAAGACATAAACATAAAACCTCAGCCCAAGCTGTGGCTCTCTCCGGAAGTACCCTCTCCAGACTCCTGATATCCTGGAGTACCTGCCATTGTCCAGACACAAAGACAACAACAGCCCCCCTTGGGGGTGAGCAAAGCTCCGTATGGAACAACCAATCATATATACCACAGATATCTAAACAATGATATATGGTATGCAATGCATGTATGTCGTGGAGGTATCAGGTCCAATGCCCATCCACTGAGCACATGTCAGAATCAATGAATCGCTATCAAATCAATGCTCGAGCTGGCACACCGGCCTCAATAAGGGATACTCGTATGATAGCGTCGACGAAGCGCCATCAAATCCCAAATCTCATATCCAATCAGTGGGGCCACAAATGTCTATGCTTTAAGGGTCACATAATACCAAACATAGCATTGTGTTGACAAACCCCATAATCCAATCAAATCAAATCAGGGTATCCAAGGATCATAGCTCAACGTGCATGTCATGTATCGATGTATGCATAAAATGATGTGTGTTAACAAAATATTTATTTTATACATCGATATTCATATCCAATGTCATGTATGTCACATCAAATCACATAAGGCATATAGACACATAATCTCATCCCAATCAATCAAATCAATCCAACATATATCATATAATACAGATATCGTCGTATGTTATCCGGTCGCAACATACCTCAATTTTCGTTCCAATTGACGTAGTTTGAATATATCTGTATAATAATTTATCTACATCAATAACATACTCATTCCAATCAATAACATCATTCAATAACAACAATATAAGTTTCAAATATATTTTGAAACTTCAAAAATTCATATCAAATCGAAATCAGAACATAATTCAATTCCCACTTCAAAACTTAGTTTCTTGTCAGTTATTTTACCGCATATATAACCGACACATAATTCTTGAATCTCAATCCAACAATTAAAATTCTCTAATTATAATAAATTGAGAATAATTCAAAACAACATCACTACAATCATCTCTTCTTCGTTAAAATCATACACTATTCAACAATCTTCAGTTTCTTTATGATTTAACAATTTATCGGATTTATTCCAAAAATCGACGAATTTCAAACTTCACCAAAAATATAAAATTTACACCTCAAATCGAAGACCTCGTGTCAACGATTCCAGAACTGAAGTCGGTTCGTCGATTGGATAAACTGATAAGTCGCACGATCGAAAAGAAAAATTAAAAGTCTCGTTCTCTCACCTCACCTGTGAAGCCCCGAAAATATTTACTTGAAAATTTGCGGAAAATTAAAATTTTTTTTTTAAAGAATTTAAATTGCCTCATTCATAAAATCAACTGATAAATCAAGTTCAATGTTTTAAAATATAGCAGCGGAAGGAAATAAAGTTTGCCAAAAATAACAAGTTAAAGAATATCCAACAACTGATAAAAATGTTTGAGCATCAAATAAAATGGCAAATGCTGAAACTGAGGTCCTCGGGTGCCACTACTGCCGACCCAAGCTGGCTCACTGATCCCCGCCCTCGGCCCTGACCTCATCGGTACCTACAACAATCAAGTCTAGTGAGCCTAAAGACTCATCACGCAAATATAGTAGGTAACGAGTAAATACTGAAGTAAAATGTGCATGGGATAAAATATCAGGTCATGAGGCATACTGAAAATAACTTGTACTGAGCGATTATATTACGTGCATAACTAAATTAAATAACATAGTACAAATGTTTTCTCCTTGGAGCCCTGCACTGAAATGACTGATAAAAATTTTCTGTTGAGATTATGGTCTACGCATGTGGTCTCTGCACTGAACTGAACTGTCCGATCACTGGCGACCGGGGTACCAAACTGAAGTGATCGGTCACTGGCGACCGTGGTACCAAACTGAGCTGATCGTTCACTGGCGACCGTGTAAAATAATATTCCCATGATAGTGAATCGACCACAATCAATATCGCATAAATCTCAAAAATAAGCATTTTCTATTTTTATGCACGTAATAAATTAAATGACTGAATTAAATATCTTGTATCATTTTACCAACTGGATTGGATCGTCCCCAGGCTCGCTGCAACCTAAATATGCCATGAAAATATGCAATATATTTTTCTTGACGAAACTATGCAATCAAGTTTTAAAATGCGACAATTACGTCTACCGACTTCGTATTTAATCATGACTCCGAACCAACCCGAACCAACACTGAACCGACGTATAGTCATGATTAAAATACGCTTAAAATTATGAAATTATGCTCCTAAAATGATGAGGGTCGAAATCTAGGTGAATGGAGGCTAAAACGTGAAACGCTCTTTCGAGAGTCAATTTGGCACATCGCACCGTAAATTCTCGTACGACATCAAAAATGATCCGAATCACAAACGGTCAAAAATACGACCTTCCTAACTCAAGGGGGCACTTTCCAGTCCAAGGCCATAGGCTAAAAGCCGACCGAGAACTCGAACGAGCCTCCGAACCGACACAGAAACTTGCTGTAATTTTCCAGCAGCTGCAACCTTGCTTGCATCGCGTCGTTTGCGCGACTTTTGGCCATTGGGGCTTGAACCACCGACCAAAGCCTCTCCAGAACGTCCCAAGGAATGATTCAAACCATGGCTAGGGGCCATAGGCCAACCAAGATCCACATCAAACCAACAAAACCCGAAGCACAAGTGCTGTCCAACCGAAGGGGCGAGAAGGGGAGGGGGCTGTTTTGATGTTTTGCGTAAAAACCGATGAGCCATGGACCAAGCCACCAAAAGGGCGACTTAGTCACGTCTTAGACATGCTAGGGAAGTGATCTAACCATGGCTATAAGCCCTTGGGGCAGCCAAGATCAGATCCTTCCTCCTTGACAACCAAACTGAATTTTCGAACTCAAAAAGGGACACCAATGGTGTTGCTGTCATTTCTTGCTTTCCAGCGAGCATGGGGTGAAACCGATGGACAAATGTGGTCCTAATGCATCCTATTACATGTATATAAGTTGCCTTGGGAGCCTGGAGTCGATCCAATACCTGAAACTCACAAACCAAAAGAAATCGTGAAGCTTGCCAAGGAAAATCGAAAATTCTGCATCATGGTTTCGAAAATGTTTTGACATGCATTTCGGTTTTTGCTTGATAAAACATGATCATGTACTGAAAATAATTGCTAATATGACTTGATTGAGGTTTGAAAGAGATCTAGACATGCCTGGTTTCGTTTCGAAGAAAACGAACGAAACGACGATGACGCGGCACGGTGAAGATGGAGCGCTTCTTTCCTTTCCTCTTGCACTCGATTTTTTTTCTTTCTTTCCCTCTAGCTAAGAATCACGATTTTTTTCACACAAATGGGGCTCTGAATGGTGCTGAATTCGGTGGTGAGGGAGGGAGGAAATGGTTGGGGAGTGAGGGAAGATGGGTGAAAAATATAAGGAAGAATCAAGACCAAGTCCACTCTCCTTTTGAAATTTGAATTATTGTTTGATATCAAGTCTACTTGGGGATGAGGTGGCCGAATTTATGCATGGTAGTCTAGGTTAGAATGAGGTTAATTAATAATTTAATGGTGCTCCCAAACAAAAAGAATTATCATCCTAATTAAATACCAAGAAGGGGTCCAAGGTGATGAGTTGGCAAATGAACCTTCTAGCAACTAGGGGTGGCCGAAAATGCATAATAAAATAAAGGGGAAATGTTGGTTATCTAGTAAATTAATAACCCTTAAAAGCCTCACTAATCCTTTAATTAATTTAGTGAATTAAACCCTTAATTATTGGAACTTAAATGAACTTATTTCTTAATCACCTCAAGTAATCAAATTAAATCCTCAAACCTCCTTTTTAACTTAAATGAACTTACTTGCTAGCTAAATTAACTTTTGGAACTATTTCTCGAATCTTAAATTCTATCTCAAAACTCCAACTCCAGTCCGGCCTCACTGAAATAACTGAAAAATCAAACTACTGAACTGAAATAATAAAATAATTAACTTCAAAAATAATCAGGCAATGAAGTCAATTAAATTTAAAATACTAGAATTATTTTTGCCTTATACGTAGACTGATTTACGGGTTCTACAATCTTTCCCCCCTTAAAAGAAATTTCGTCCTCAAAATTAGAACTCACCGAATAACTCAAGGTAACGATCTCTCATCTCCGGCTCAGACTCCCACGTAGCTTCCTCCTCAGAATGGTTGAGCCCTTTGACTTTGACTCGCTTAACCAACTTGTTCCGAAGTTTCTTCTCCTGCCGGTCTAGGATCTGGACTGGTCTCTCCTCATAAGACAGGTTCGGAGTAAGCTGCAACGGCTCGAAATTCAGCACATGCGAAGGATTTGCCATATACTTCCTCAGCATGGAGACGTGGAACACATTGTGTACTCCGGACAGATTCGGCGGAAGATCCACACGATAAGCTAGCGTCCCAACTCTGTCGAGGATCTCAAACGGTCCAATGAATCTCGGACTGAGCTTCCCTTTCTTTCCAAATCTCATGACACCCTTCATAGGTGCCACTTTAACAAAAACATGGTCGCCCACTGCGAACTCTAGGTCTCTCCTTCTCTGATCTTCATAGCTTTTCTGTCGACTCTGAGCAGTCCTCATCCGATCACGGATCTTGACTACTACATCGGCAGCCTGCTGAATAATCTCGGGACCCAATTCTGCTCTCTCTCCTACTTCATCCCAATGAACAGGAGATCTGCACTTGCGGCCACACAGTGCTTCATACGGAGCCATACCAATAGAAGACTGGAAGCTGTTGTTATAGGTGAACTCAACCAATTATAAGTTCGACTCCCAAATCCCTGAGAAATCAATGAAGATCCTCCCAAATCTGAATAACTCGCTCCGACTGCCCATCTGTCTGCGGATGGAAAGCTGTGCTAAACAACAACTTCGTACCCAAAGTCGAATGCAAACTCTTCCAAAATGAGGAAGTGAATCTGAGATCTCTGTCGGACACGATCGAAACTGGAACACCATGAAGTCGGACTATCTCCCGGTTATACAGCTCTGCATACTGAATCATGGTGAATGTCATCTTAATAGGCAAGAAGTGCGCTGATTTGGTAAGACGATCTACAATCACCCAAATAGCATTCGATCCCCTGGCTGACTTCGGCAATCCGGTCACAAAATCCATGGTAATGTTCTCCCACTTCCACTCAGAAATAGGAAGAGGCTTGACCAAACCTGCTGGTCTCTGATGCTCGGCCTTCACTAACTAACAGGTCAGACACTCGGACACAAATCGTCTGATGTCCTTCTTCATACCAGGCCACCAATACAATAGTTGCAGATCTTTGTATATCTTCGTACTCCCAGGGTGAATGGAGTATGGGGACATGTGGGCCTCTGATAAGATGTCTGCTCGGATAGAATCACTGCTAGGAACCCATATCCTATCTCGGTATCTCACAATACCGTCGCTGATAGTATACAAGACACTGCCCTTGGCTTCATCTCTCTTCTTCCACTGTGCCAATTGCTCATCTGCTGACTGACCACTGTGAATACGGTCCATAAAGGAAGACTGAATGGTCAAGGTAGATAGACGAGGAACTCTACCTCGGGGATAAGTCTCAAGATTAAACCTCTGCATCTCAAACTGAAGAGGTTTTTGAATCGTCAAATGGGCCATCACTGCGACTTTTCTGCTCAATGCATCTGCAACTACATTATCTTTACCCGGGTGGTAGCTGATGTCACAATCGTAGTCTTTCACAAGCTCCAACCAACGCCTCTGACACATGTTCAGCTCCTTCTGCGTAAAGAAATACCTGAGGCTCTTGTGGTCGGTAAAGATCTGGCATTTCTCTCCATACAGATAGTGCCTCCAAATCTTCAAGACAAAAACTACGGCCGCCAACTCTAGATCATGGGTAGGGTAATTCTACTCATGGACCTTCAGCTATCGAGAAGCATACGCTATCACTCTCCCATGCTGCATCAAAACTGCACCTAAATCGAGCTTCAAAGCATCGGTATAAAGGACAAACTCGCCGGGCCCTGATGGCATGGCCAAAACTGGTGCTGAGATAAGAGCTTGCTTCAAGGTATCGAAGCTCTTCTGACACTCCTCGCTCCACACGAATTTAGAATTTTTCTTGGTCAGTGATGTGAGTGGAACGACAATGGAGGAGAATCCCTGAATGAACTTCCGGTAATATCCTGCTAGTCCAAGAAAACTATGGATCTCGGATGCATTTTGAGGCACAACCCAATCTCTGACTGCTGCAACTTTCGCTGGGTCTACCTAAATACCACTGCTAGAAATGATGTGGCCTAAGAACGCCACCTTCTCTAACTAGAATTCGCACTTACTGAACTTTGCGAATAACTTGTGCTTCTGCAAGGTCTGCAGCACTGTGGTCAGATGTCTGCTGTGATCCTCCTGATTCTTGGAGTAGACGAGAATATCGTCTATGAATAATATCACAAACTGATCGAGATATGACTGAAATACACGATTCATGAGATCCATGAAGATTGCTAGCGCATTCGTCAGTCCGAACGGCATCACAAGGAACTCGTAGTGGCCATAACGAGTCCTAAAAGCAGTCTTGGAGACATCAGCATCTCTCACCCTCAACTGGTGATAACCGGAACGCAAATCTATCTTGGAGAAAATCGAAACTCCCTGCAACTAGTCAAACAGGTCCTCAATCCTCGGAAGTGGGTATCTATTCTTCACTGTAACCCTGTTCAACTCCCGATAGTCAATACAAAGTCTCATAGAGCCATCCTTCTTCTTAACAAACAAGACTGGCGCGCCCCAAGGTGAAAAACTAGGGCGAATGAACTCCTTGTCCTGAAGTTCCTGAATCTGCTTCTTAAGCTCTGCCATCTCTGTCGGTGCAAGTCGGTACGACGCTTTGGAGATCGGAGCCGTACCTGGCATAAGCTCGATGGAAAATTCCACCTCTCTCTCGGGTGGCATACCAGAGACGTCTTCGGGAAAAATGTCTAAGAAATCTCTGACAATCGGAACATCTGAGGCTGACTGTCTGGGTTCCTCGGGGACAGATAAAAAGGTCGCTAGAAATGCCCGACACCCTCTATGCATGAGCTTCCTGGCCTGAACATAAGGAATAATGCGCGGTAAAGGAAAGTACATGTCCGTCTCAAATAAGAACTGCTCCATTCCAGGCGGTCGGACAAGAACGGATCTCCGCTGGAAGTCTATCAACACTCTGTTCCTCAATAGCCAGTCCATCCCTAGGATGATGTCAAATTCTGGCATCGGTAGCACAATCAGATCCGCATAAACCAGATTACCGTGCAGCTCAAGATCTATATCTCGAATAACATTGGTAGCTGACATCTCCTCGCCTGACGGCAACACTACTGAAAAGGCTATGTCTAGCCCAATGGTCTTGATCTTGAGAAAGTTTGCAAAGATCTCCGAAATAAACGAGTGAGTGGCCCCTGAATCTATCAAGGCCTTGGTGGCGGAACCAGATATAAAAATTCTCCCTGAAAGATCGGAACTCTAAGTTGAATCCCACTACAAGAACTAAACTTATAGACATGCAAAGGTCAAGGTTCTTCTAGCTTAATTCCCCCGAAATAAATCTGAGTAGAGCATGCAATCCTATAACAGTTCTAAGTTCAAACATCTAAATCCCGATTCCCAAAACGCTGAAATTCAAATAATAACTCAATGCTTAAAGGTACCTGTCAACAACATAGTCTCTGGGTTTGTTTCCGCGGCATGGAGAGCAAAAACTCTGCCTTGAGTAGGCAGATTTCTCTGAGGGCACTGCAGCAACATGTGGTCTGGACTGCCACACTTAAAACATTTTCCTGAGCCAGACATACATGCACCAGGATGGCGGTGTGAGCACCTGGGGCAGACTGGGTGCTCATAAGTCCTCGGGGCTGGGCGTCCCCCTGCTGCTGCTGTTGCTGGCCTTTGTTTCTAGGCGGCCCATGAAATGGCCTCTTGTTTTGTTGCTGATGCTGATGAGGAGGAGGGCGGTGTGGTACCTGAACTGGGCGCTTGCCCTGGCGATCCCTCTCAATATCCCGCGGATCCTGGTCTGCGGCTAGGGCTTTGGAGACAGCGATCTCATAAGTAGCAGGGTCAGACACCCTAACATCCCGGCGCAAGATCGGCCGAAGACCCACCAGGAAATGCATCAACTTGGCTTTGGCATCATTCGCGATCAGGGGCACAAAATGACAGCCCCTCTCGAACTTACGGATGAACTCCGTAACCGTCATATCTCCCTATCTCAGGCTATTGAACTCGGTGGTCAACCTGGTGCGAACCTCCTCAACAAAATATTTGGAGTAGAACACCTCCGTGAAGCGTGTCCATGAAAGTGTAGCCAAGGTCAGAGCTACTGACGCTCCTTCCCACCATAAGCGGGCGTCTCCAGTAAACAGATAGGTGGCACATCAGACTCGGTCTGCGTCTCTCAGTTCCATAAACTCGAAGATGACCTCGAGGGATTTGATCCATCCCTCGGCGATCATGGGGTCAGACGTCCCAGAAAACTCCTTTGGACGCATCTTCATGAATCGCTCGTAAACAGCCTCTGGCCCTGTCGGCCTAGTCACCACAGCATTGTTCCCCGCAAACTGTGCGAAGAACTGTGTCATCCCAGCTAGCATCTGGGCGCTCATGTCAGGTGGGGGCGGTGGTGGAGGTGGAGAAGGAGGAGGAGGTGTCTGTCTCTCTTGTCTCTGATCGTCATCGTCCTCGCGACGGTGCTCGCCGCTACCTCTCGGGCGTCCTACTTGACGTCTATGGGGCATACTGTTCCAACATAACCCATACGTAACTAACATGCATAATTCCATAATTTATTTTAAATGAACACTGAAATACTGAAAATTTGGTCGAAATTATTTCATGGAAGAATGCGGTCAAAATAATTCATGCTTTAAATAAAATGCTGAAATGTAAAACTTACATACCGAATACGTGGCTTCGTGAGCTTCTCGTGTTCAGTAGTAGTGTAACCCTATATAGAACCACCGCTCTGATACCAACTGTGAAGACCCGAAAATATTTACTTGAAAATTTGCGGAAAATTAAAAATTTTCTTTTTAAAGAATTTAAATTGCCTCATTCATAAAATCAACTGATAAATCAAGTTCAATGTTTAAAAATATAGCAGCGGAAGGAAATAAAGATTGCCAAAAATAAATAGTTAAAGAATATCCAATAATTGATAAAAATGTTTGAGCATCAAATAAAATGGCAAATGCTGAAACTGAGGTCCTCGGGTGCCACTACTGCCTACCCAAGCTGGCTCACTGATCCCCGCCCTTGGCCCTGACCTCATCGGTACCTACAACAATCAAGTCTAGTGAGCCTAAAGACTCCGAACGCAAATATCGTAGGTAACGAGTAAATACTGAAGTAAAATCTGCATGGGATAAAATATCAGGTCATGAGGCATACTGAAAATAACTTGTACTGATCGATTATATTACGTGCATAACTGAATTAAATAATATAGTAAAAATTTTTGCTCCTTGGAGCCCTGCACTGAAATGACTGATAAAAATTTTCTTTTGCGATTATGGTCTACGCATGTGGTCTCTGCACTGAACTGAACTGTCCGATCACTAGCGACCGGGGTACCAAACTGAACTGATTGGTCACTGGCGACCGTGTAAAATAATATTCCCATTATAGTGAATCGACCACAAGCAATATCGCATAAATCTAAAAAATAAGCATTTTTTATTTTTATGCACGTAATAAATTAAATGACTGAATTAAATATCTTGTATCATTTTACCAATTGGATTGGATCGTCCCCAGGCTCGCTGCAACCTAAATATGCCATGAAAATATGCAATATATTTTTCTTGACCAAACTATGCAATCAAGTTTGAAAATGCGACAATTATGTCTACCGACTTCGTATTTAATCATGACTCGGAACCAACCCGAACCAACACTGAACCGACGTATAGTCATGAATAAAATACGCTTAAAATTATGAACTTATGCTCCTAAAATGATGAGGGTCGAAATCTAGGTGAATGGAGGCCAAAACGTGAAACGCTCTTTCGAGAGTCAATTTGACACATCGCACCGTAAATTCTCGTACGACCTCAAAAATGATCCGAATCATAAACTATCAGAAACACGACCTTCCTAACTCAAGGGGGCACTGTCCAGTCCAAGGCCATAGGCTAAAAACCGACCGAGAACTCGAACGAGCCTCCGAACCGACACAACAACTTGCTGTAATTTTCCAGCAGCTGCAACCTTGCTTGCATCGCGTCGTTTGCGAGACTTTTGGCCATTGGGGCTTGAACCACCGACCAAAGCCTCTCCACAACGTCCCAAGGAATGATTTGAACCATGGCTAGGGGCCATAGGCCAACCAAGATCCACACCAAACCAACAAAACCCGAAGCACAAGTGCTGTCCAACCGAAGGGGCGAGAAGGGGAGGGGGCTGTTTTGATGTTTTGCGTAAAAACCGATGAGCCATGGACCAAGCCACCAAAAGGACGACTTAGTCACGTCTTAGAAATGCTAGGGAAGTTATCTAACCATGGCTATAGGCCCTTGGGGCAGCCAAGATCAGATCCTTCCTCCTTGACAACCAAACTGAATTTTCGAACTCAAAAAGGGACACCAATGGTGTTGCTGTCATTTCTTGCTTTCCAGCGAGCATGGGGTGAAACCGGTGGAAAAATGTGGTCCTAATGCATCCTATTACATGTATATAAGTCGCCTTGGGAGCCTGGAGTCGATCGAATACCTGAAACTCACAAACCAAAAGAAATCGTGAAGCTTGCCAAGGAAAATCGAAAATTCTGCATCATGGTTTCGAAAATGTTTTGACATGCATTTCGGTTTTTGCTTGATAAAACATGATCATGTACTGAAAAATAATTGCTAATATGACTTGATTGAGGTTTGAAAGAGATTCTAGACATGCCTGGTTTCGTTTCGAAAGAAAACGAACGAAATGACGACGACGCGGCACGGAGAAGATGGAGCGCTTCTTTCCTTTCCTCTTGCACTCGATTTTTTTTCTTTCTTTCCCTCTAGCTAAGACTCACGATTTTTTTCACACAAATGGGGCTCTGAATGGTGCTGAATTCGGTGGTGAGGGAGGGAGGAAATGGTTGGGGAGTGAGGGAAGATGGGTGAAAAATATAAGGAAGAATCAAGACCAAGTCCACTCTCCTTTTGAAATTTGAATTATTGTTTGATATCAAGTCTACTTGGGGATGAGGTGACCGAATTTATGCATGGTAGTCTAGGTTATAATGAGGTTAATTAATAATTTAATGGTGCTCCCAAACAAAAAGAATTATCTTCCTAATTAAATACCAAGAAGGGGTCCAAGGTGATGAGTTGGCAAATGAACCTTCTAGCAACTAGGGGTGGCCGAAAATGCATAATAAAATAAAGGGAAAATGTTGGTTATCTAGTAAATTAATAACCTTTAAAAGCCTCACTAATCCTTTAATTAATTTAGTGAATTAAACCCTTAATTATTGGAACTTAAAAGAACTTATTTCTTGATCACCTCAAGTAATCAAATTAAATCCTCAAACCTCCTTTTTAACTTAAATGAACTTACTTGCTAGCTAAATTAACTTTTGGAAATATTTCTCGAATCTTAAATTCTATCTCAAAACTCCAACTCCAGTCCGGATTCACTGAAATAACTGAAAAATCAAACTACTGAACTGAAATAATAAAATAATTAACTTCAAAAATAATCAGGCAATGAAGTCAATTAAATTTAAAATACTAGAATTATGCATGACTTATATGTAGACTGATTTCCGGATTCTACATCACCTCTTTATCGATAGAAGAATGATACAAATTCAATTCCACCGTTTGAATGTTAAGTATATTTTTTTAAATATTATATTATATATAATATATATTATTTAACATTTTAACGTCGGTATACCCCTTCAGGCCAGTCAAACGATCAAATTTTTCAAAACTCAAAACATAAAACTTCTATATCTTTGAGTCTTCTACGTTATATCCAAATCTCAAATCATTTGGACTTCATATGAAAAATATATGTCACTATTTACCATTTTGCCCTTAAAATTAATTCATTATTTTTCAATTTGTTTACGAAAATGCCATCAAAATAAAATGAATATTTTTCAACTTATTTACCAAAATGCCATCGAAGCTATTTTATTGTCGGGGTCTCACATTTCTCCCCAACTTCAAAGATTTCGTCCTCGAAATCTCAAACATCTCTATGTACATAACATTGGCAAACATATAATATGTCACCAGTTATAGTACATATCAAAACTAAAATCAGTAAATGGATCACTATACATTGAATACAATGGAACAGGTGGAATAGAATCAAACAAGTGCGGATATGATTCTCGCATCTTGCTTTCCAATTCGCACATTGACTCCTCCACACCATGTCGTGTCCATTGCACTCGAACTAGCGGAATCAATTTATTACGCAATACTTTCTCCTTCCGATCCATAATGCAAACAGGTTGTTGAACATAGGAAAGAGAATGATCAAGTTCAACCTCATCAGGTGCAAGTACATGTGATGGATCAGGTTCATACTTCCTCAACATAGAAACATGAAATACATCATGAATGACAGATAAAGCTTGTGGCAATGCCAACCGATAAGCAAGATCCCCAACTCGATCAAGGATCTCGTATGGACCAACATATCGAGGTGATAACTTACCTCGCATACCAAATCGAACAGTGCCTCTAAAGGGAGATATTTTCAAAAACACTTTGTCACCTTTCTGGAATTCCAAGGGTCGTCTTCTTTTATTTGCATAACTCGTTTGACGATCCTGAGCAGCTTTCATCCGCTGTCGAATCAACTGAACCTTATCATTCATTTCCTGTAACATTTCAGGTACAGTCAATTGTCTCTCACCAATCTCATCCTAGAATAACGATGATCTACATCGTCTCTCATATAGAGCTTCAAACGGTGCCATACCAATACTCGTTTGAAAGCTATTATTATAAGAAAATTCTACCAATGGTAAAGCATCTTGCCATCCCATTCTGAAATCCATCACAATCGCACGCAACATATCCTCTAACGTTTGAATCGTACGCTCGGTTTGGCCATCAGTTTGAGGATGATAAGCAGTACTCATAGCCAAACGCGTACCCATCGCTTCTTGAAAACTACCCCAGAATTTAGAAGCAAACCTGGGATCACGATGAGATACAATTGAGACTGGCACACCGTGCAGTCTCACTATATTCTCGATGTATAAACGAGCCATTCTTTTATAAGGACAAGTCTGCTCATACGGAATGAAATGTGCAGATTTCGAAAGCCAATCAATAATAACCCAAATAACATCACAGACCTTGGGTGAACGAGGTAAATGAGTCACAAAATCCATAGCAATATGTTCCCAATTCCACTTTGGGATTTCGAGACTATGGAGTAAACCTCCAGGTTTCATTCTCTCGGCTTTCACTTGCTGGCAGACAAGACATTTCGAAATAAACTCAGCAATGTCCTTCTTCATACGTCTCCACCAGAATTGTGGTCTCCATGTCAAATACATATTTCGACCTCCAGGGTGAATGATGTATTTGCTACAATGTGTTTCTCGAAGAAGGGCAGATTTCAAATCAGAATCATCAAGAACTACCAGCCGACCATCAAGTCGTAAAGAACCATCAGAAGAAATCTAAAATCCAGACTGATGTTCTGCAGATACAAGTTCTTTCGACTTCTGAATGTGAGCATCGCTTCGTTGGGCCTTTCGGATTTTCGATATCAAGTTCGGCTCAATTTGCAATGCTGAGACAGTGACAAAATTCCAATTCGAGTGAAAAGTCCAACCAGAAGTACATATATCCTCGTGTAATTTGGCGACATTGACAGAAGCTAAAACAGAATCATGCACTTTACGACACAGGGCATCCGCAGTAACATTCACCGATCTAGGGTGATACTGAATCTCACAATCAAAATCCTTCAAGAGATCCATCCACTTGTGTTGCCTCATATTCAAATCAGATTGAGAAAAGAGATATTTCAGACTTTTATGATCTGAATAGATAACTTAATTTTCTCCGTACAAGTAATGGCGCCAAATCTTCAGAGAAAACACAATGGCGGCCAATTCTAGATCATGAACAGGATATCGTGTTTCATGAGATTTCAATTGCGAGACGCATAATCAACCACTTTTCCATGTTGCATCAGAACACAGCCCAAACATTTACCAGACGCATCTGTACATACTACAAATCCTCCGGTATCTGAGGGAATAGTAAGCACATGTGCTGTGGTCAATCTCGTCTTCAATTCAAGAAAACTAGCTTCACATTCATCTGACCAAATGAATCGCTGATTCTTCTGTGTCAGTTGAGTTATAGGTTTAGCTATCTTCGAAAATCTTTCAATAAAACGACGATAATATCCAGCTAAACCCATGAAGCTACAGATCTCAGGAACATTCGTAGGTCTCGACCAATTCAATACAGCTTCAACCTTCGCAGGATCAACAGATATTCCATGTTTCGAAATAACATGGCCCAAAAATACCACTCGATCCATCCAGAATTCGCATTTGGAGAATTTAGCGTATAAATGTCCATTACGAAGAGTTTGAAGTACCAGTCTCAGATGTTCAGCATGCTCCTTTTTCGATTTCGAATAAACAAGGATATCATCAACAAATACGATAACGAATCGGTCAAGATAATCTCAAAAGACACGATTCATTAGATCCATGAATACACTAGGAGCATTCGTGAGACCAAAAGGTATAACCAAAAACTCATAGTGGCCATACCTGGTACAAAAAGCAGTCTTAGACATATCTTCGTCCCGAACTCGTACTTGATGATAACCAGATCGAAGATCAATCTTAGAATAAACAGAAGTACCCTGAAGCTGATCAAATAAAAGAAGACGACCCTTGGAATTCCAGAAAGGTGACAAAGTGTTTTTGAAAATATCTCCCTTTAGAGGCACTGTTCGATTTGGCATGCGAGGTAAGTTATCACCTCGATATGTTGGTCCATACGAGATCCTTGATCGAGTTGGGGATCTTGCTTATCGGTTGGCATTGCCACAAGCTTTATCTGTCATTCATGATGTATTTCATGTTTCTATGTTGAGGAAGTATGAACCTGATCCATCACATGTACTTGCACCTGATGAGGTTGAACTTGATCCTTCTCTTTCCTATGTTCAACAACCTGTTTGCATTATGGATCGGAAGGAGAAAGTATTCTGTAATAAATTGATTCCGCTAGTTCGAGTGCAATGGACACGACATGGTGTGGAGGAGTCAACGTGAGAATTGGAAAGCAAGATGCGAGAATCATATCCACACTTGTTTGATTCTATTCCACCTGTTCCATTGTATTCAATGTATAGTGATCCATTTACTGATTTTAGTTTCGATATGTACTATAACTGGTGACATATTATATGTTTGCCAATGTTATGTACATAGAGATGTTTGAGATTTCGAGGACGAAATCTTTGAAGTTGGGGAGAAATGTGAGACCCCGACAATAAAATAGCTTCGATGGCATTTTGGTAAATAAGTTGAAAAATATTCATTTTATTTGATGGCATTTTCGTAAATAAATTGAAAAATAATGAATTAATTTTAAGGGCAAAATGGTAAATAGTGACATATATTTTTCATATGAAGTCCAAATGATTTGAGATTTGGATATAACGTAGAAGACTCAAAGATATAGAAGTTTTATGTTTTGAGTTTTGAAAAATTTGATCGTTTGACTGGCCCGAAGGGATATACCGACGTTAAAATGTTAAATAATATATATTATATATAATATAATATTTAAAAAAATATACTTAACATTCAAACGGTCGAATTGAATTTGCAATTCCACCGTATCATTCTTCTTTCGATAGAGAGGTGATGTAGAATCTGTAAATCAGTCTACGTATAAGCCATGCATAATTCTAGTATTTTAAATTTAATTGACTTCATTGCCTGATTATTTTTGAAGTACCCTGAAGCTGATCAAATAAGTCATCAATACGAGGAAGTGGTACTTGTTATTCACAGTAGCCCGATTCAGTTGTCTATAATCGATACACATTCGCATAGTACCATCTTTCTTTCGAACAAATAAAAGTGGAGCTCCCCAAGGTGATACACTCGGTCGAATATATCCTTTATCGAGAAGATCCTGTAATTGTTCTCTCAATTCTTTCAATTCTAGTGGTGCCATGCGATAAGGAGCTTTAGAAATAGGTGCAGTCCCCGGCATAAGATCAATACTAAATTCAACAGTACCTCGCATGCCAAATCGAACAGTGCCTCTAAACAGAAGTACCCTGAAGCTGATCAAATAAGTCATCAATACGAAGAAGTGGTACTTGTTTTTCACAGTAGCCCGATTCAGTTGTCTATAATCGATACACATTCGCATATTACCATCTTTCTTTCGAACAAATAAAACTGGAGCTCTCCAAGGTGATACACTCGATCGAATATATCCTTTATCGAGAAGATCCTGTAATTGTTCTCTCAATTCTTTCAATTCTAGTGGTGCCATGCGATAAGAAGCTTTAGAAATAGGTGCAATCCCCGGCATAAGATCAATACTAAATTCAACTTCTCGATGAGGAGGAAAATCAGGAATCTCATCGGGAAATACATCCGGGAAATCTTTCGCAACAGGAATATCAGATAAAGAAGGCTCTTTCGTAGAGACATCAATAGAGTAGATAAGATAACCCTCATCTCCGCTAGTCAAAAGTCGAGAAATTTCCAAAGAAGATACCAATGGAATTTTGGCTTGGGAACCCTTGCCATAAAAATTCCACTTGGGTCCATCAACAGGTCGAAATCGAACCACCTCATGGAAACAATCGACAGTAGCTCGATTTGTTGTCAAGATATCCATACCAACAATACAATCAAAGTCGTGCATTGGGAGGACAATCAGATTCAAAAATATCACATTGTCCTTGTATATCAATACATAATTCTGCACAACTTGCTCAGAGAGAATAATCTTTCCTGCTTCTCTGTCGCAGGGCAGGCTGCTGAGCTAACACTTAAGGTGGAGGAACATACTGAGGACCTCCTCGCCTTAATCCAGCTTCAGCTGCCTTGGCTCATTCAACTGCCTCTGCGTAGCTCGTAATCAAACCCGAAACGACAAAAGTATATATAACAGGATGCAATCCATTCACAAACCTGTTATATTTTGCTTTTGCATTTGCAGCTACGTGAGGTACATATTTCAACAGGGTAGAAAACTTCGAAGCATATTCTGCAACAGTCATCGTTCCCTGTTGCAAACTATTAAATTCATTCTCCTGAGCAATGTAATAAGAAGGAGGGGAATACTGCTCTAAAAACTGGGCCTTGAAGACATCCCATGTGACTTCAATCACGACCTCTTTTACTCCAATCTCAGCGGCTACCCACCAAGATTTAGCTCGGTCTTTCAACTGATACAAAGCAAGTTTCAGTCTCCGAGCCTTGGAATATTCCACAATATTAAACAAGTGCTCGATATCCTTTAACCAGGCTTCAGCTCTTTCTGCACTCTCAGTGCCAAAGAACCTCGGTGGTTTCAGATCCTCGAATCGAGCCATCACCACATCCATGGACAACCCTTCAAATTGTCCAACTATTCTCTCGGTACTGCTACTCGCAGTTTCATTTGTGAGATCCATCTACAAATCAAAAGATGAATATCACAATTCCATAATATCACCATCTCATATCATCAATCTCATCATATACTTACTCAAACCAAATCAAGTAGGAGCAAGTAATACAAACAAATCAAACACATACACACAATTCATTTGTGCCTATTCACGTGTACACAAGACTCAATTGAGCATTCTCAGCTATGCTCTGATACCATCTAGTGTGGGGCCCTTAGCTCCTAATCGTTATTATAACATAATCTGATTAGGGTTAATTAATTACAGCGAAAAACGAGTTTAAATTTTCTTTACCATGAGCCCAAATCATTTTATTTGAATACTAAAATAGTATTCTATCTCACATCATAAACATGCCCACACGTAATCAAAACCAATCATATATAAACAACTCATATCCTCGGGACATGCCCCGGTATATAGATACATATACATATATACTGGGAACAAGACATAAACATAAAACCTCAGCCCAAGCTGTGGCTCCATCCGGAAGTACCCTCTCCGGACTCATGATATCCTGGAGTACCTGCCATTGTCCAAACACAAAGACAACAACAGCCCCCCTTGGGGGTGAGCAAAGCTTCGTATGGAACAACCAATCATATATACCACAGATATCTAAACAATGATATATGGTATGCAATGCATGTATGTCGTGGAGGTATCAGGTCCAATGCCCATCCACTGAGCACATGTCAGAATCAATGAATCGCTATCAAATCAATGTTCGAGCTGGCACACCGGCCTCAATAAGGGATACTCGTATGATAGCGTCGACGAAGCGCCATCAAATCCCAAATCTCATATCCAATCAGCGGGGCCACAAATGTCTATGCTTTAAGGGTCACATAATACCAAACATAGCATTGTGTTCACAAACCCCAGAATCCAATCAAATCAAATCAGGATATCCAAGGATCATAGCTCAATGTGCATGTCATGTATCGATGTATGCATAAAATGATGTGTGTTAACAAAATATTTATTTTATACATCGTTATTCACATCCAATGTCATGTACGCCACATCAAATCACATAAGGCATATAGACACATAAACTCATCCCAATCAATTAAATCAATCCAACATATATCATATAATACAGATACCTGTCGTATGTTACTCGGTCGCAACATACCTCAATTCTTCGTTCCAATTGATGTAGTTTGAAGATATCGGTATAATAATTTATCTACATCAATAACATACTCATTCCAATCAATAACATCATTCAATAACAACAATATAAGTTTCAAATATCCTTTGAAACTTCAAAATTTCATATAAAATCGAAATCAGAACATAATTCAATTCCGACTTCAAAACTTAGTTTCTTGTCAGTTATTTTACCGCATATATAACCGACACATAACTCTTCAATCTCAATCCAACAATTAAAATTCTCTAATTATAATAAATTGAGAATAATTCAAAACAATATCACTACAATCATCTCTTCTTCGTTAAAATCATACACTATTCAACAATCTTCAGTTTCTGTATGACTTAACAATTTATTGGATTTATTCCAAAAATCGACGAATTTCAAACTTCACCAAAAATATAAAATTTATACCTCAAATCGAAGACCTCGTGTCAACGATCTCAGAACTGAAGTCGGTTCGTCGCTTGGATAAACCGATAAGTCACACGATCGAAAAGAAAAATCAAAAGTCTCGTTCTCTCACCTCACCTCTCTATCGAAAGAAGAATGATACGGGAATTCCACTTTTTGAATGTTAAGTATTTTTTTATTTTTTTTTAAATATTATATTATATATAATATATATTATTTTACATTTTAACGTCGGTATATCCCTTCGGGCCAGTCAAACGATCAAATTTTTCAAAACTCAAACCATGAAACTTCTATATCTTTGAGTATTCTACGTTATATCCAAATCTCAAATCATTTGGACTTCATATGAAAAAGATATGTCACTATTTACCATTTTGCCCTTAAAACTAATTCATTATTTTTCAATTTATTTACGAAAATGCCATCAAAATAAATTGAATATTTTTCAACTTATTTACCAAAATGCCATCAAAGCTATTTTATTCGGGGTCTCACATAAGACGTGTTATGGGAATTAATTTTTGGTTTAATAAACTTAAGGCTATTGAACCTTATGATACGGGAAATCTATAAAATGAAATTGGTAATACTGAGGACTCATGGGTAATTGTGGACTTTCGAGATTTAAGGAAAAATTGGATGATATTCGAGGAAAGTAAGAATTAATTTTACAATTTTAAGAAATTTGAGAACTTATTTAGTAGTAAGTGAGAATTGAACTATAACGACCCGAAAATTTGTGCTTGAAAATTTGCGGAAAATTAAAAATTTTCTTTCAAATAATTAAAATGTCTCAATCATAATTAAAACTGATAAAAATGTTTGATACTCAAAATAGAAGCGGAAGAAATCTAATGTTTGCAAAATAATGACTTAAAAATAATTCAGCAACATAAAAACTTAGTTTGAATTAAAAATAATAAATGCTGAAATGAGATCCTCGAGTTCCACTTCTGCCGACCCAAGCTAGCTCACTGGTCCCCGCCCTCGGCCCCGACCTCATCAGTACCTACAACAATCAAGTCTAGTGAGCCTAAAGACTCAGCATGCATATATCGTAAATAACGAGTAAATAATATATTAAAATTTGCATGGGGTAAAATTATCTTGTCATGAGGCATAATCGTGAAAATAATTTATCATGAGCAATTATAATATGTGCATAACTGAACTGAAAATCATAGTGAAAACGTTTGCTCCTCGAAGCCCTGTACTGAAATAGCATGTTAAAATTTTCTGTTGAGATCATGGTCTACGCAAGTGGTCCCTGAACTAAACTGACCGGTAACTGGCGACCGGACCGGTAACTGACGACCAAGAACTGACCGGTAACTGGCGACCGGGTGAAACTAACCGGTAACTGACGACCGGGAACTGAACTGAACTGACCGGTAACTGGCGACCGAACCGGTAACTGTCGACCGGGTGAAATAATACTCCCAGGATAGTAAAGTGACCCCAAGCAATATCACATAAATCTCAAAATGAATATTTTGCTCGTGATATAATTATATAACATCATTAAATATGAACAATTTCGATCTTCTTGCATTAAAATCATGTACTTGCGAAATTTAAAAATACCTATATGACTTGATTGAAGAGTGAAAGAAGATATAAACATGCCTTGGTTTGTTTTGACAGAAAACAAACGAAATAATGACGCGGCACGGTGGAGACGGAGTGCTCTTCACTTTCTCATTTTTTTCTCTCTTAATCCCTTTAAACCAAGCATGCACCATAATTATTATAATAGCGTAAAAATCGTAAACGTGATGCATGAACATTTAAAAATATCATGATTTGTGCTCAGGGCGCTGTCAAGACCAAAATCTCAACCCGGGTGCAAAATGACCATTTTGCCCCTGGAAACCCAAAAATTATCGTTTTAACCCTGGACCTCTAAAATTGACCTGAAGCTTACCAAACTCCTTAAAATATCCCAAAACATTTTTAAAAGCATTCCTAGACGTAAATTCGAGAAGCAAACTCAAACTTAATAGATTTTTTTAAAAAACTCAGACCGGGGTCCCGGTTTTAACCCGAATCGAACCGAATCTTAACCGAAATTTATCCCAACTTCTTACCATAGTTAAAAACACTTAAAAAATCCTAAAATATAATTTATAGCCCAAAACTCTCGGCTGAAATCCCAAACCTTGTCAACAAGCCCTCGGCCCCTCCCAATGACGCTCCCTCATGAACTTCTCTCCCTAAAACCCACGCCATCAGCCAACCTAACGTACCAGCCACTAACCAGCCTGCTAGTGACCTAGATCAGACCCTAAGGTACCTACCAGACCCAAAACCCTCCTCCATGCACGCTGGAAACCTCTAAGAACCCTGAATCACCAAGAATCTACTACCATGGTAACCCATCTCACCCATGCTTGATTACTACATCCCTCCTTTCCAGCGTGGTTCGAGCCATTCCAGACCCTGATTCAGACCCATCAGGGTCTGTTCCAGGGCTGAAGACGGCTCTCGCTCACCTGGCGTGGCAGAAACAAGGACCGAACCTCTACACAAGCTTCCCGATCTGCACAGCTCTTCACGCTTTCAACTAAACCCGATCACTTCTCATTCCAGCACCTACGTCTCACACTCCCGATCTGTACAGGACCTTGACAATCTTATACAACAGCCCCTTGCACCACATATCAGAAAACGGGAGTGTCAAAGCATGAAATACACAATTACATGTAAAAGAAAAGGAACAAAAAGGGAAACAGACAGCCAATCTATCTCATGCTTGGATCGAAAGTTTCTCAGCAAATAATTCACTAACAACATGCATATATCGTGTGTGATGCATAAAAGATGATACAACGCGTGCCTTATGATGCGTGGATGCTCAAGAATGAAGTGAGGGAGCCGAAAGAATTTTCTCTTGAAATCACAAGCCAAAGCGTGGCCTTCAGTCGGTGCTCTTTTCTGAGTGATTAGGTTTAGGTTAAGATAAGTTTTAGGGTTAATTAATATTATTTAAATAGCTAACAAATGACTAATGGGCCTTAATTGATAAGTAAAACTTAAATAAAATATTTTAGGTAAAACAAGCTTAAAAGCAAGCCCATTAAATCCAAACACACTCCCGAAAAATATTTCGTGTTGAAAAGATTTCGAAAATATTAGTCGAACTATTAAAAGTCCCTCGATTCGATAAAATTTGCGTACCGTCAAAAATTAAAATCCTGCGGATAAAAATACCCAAAAATTCCCATTTTCAAAAAATACACTTAAAAATGCTTTAAATAAATTTATAAAAATAAATCGTGTAATAAAATAATTTTCCTGAAAATTCTCCGATCTCCGATCCTCGTTCGAGCGTGAAATGCACCTCGAAACCCTAATGCGTGAACTTTAAAATTTCATGGAATAAATTCTATCATGCATAAAAATAATTAAACATAAATTAATGAAATAAACATGCATTTAATGCTTTAAAAACAATTAAATAAAATACCAAAGAAGTTTAATAATTTGCATGCATGCCAACTTTTTAAATTATAATTACTGACATGCTAAATTACCACTTCTTAAATAAGTCTTTATTAACTTATCTCAATACTCCATCTCCAGTCCGGCCTCACTTATTTAACTGAAAAGATAACAATTAAACTACTGCGTAAAATAAATAAATTTAAATAAAATAATTTAAATACTCATACAATAAAAAATCATTTTAAATTTTTAAATACTAGAATTATGCATGAATTATACGCAGTCCAATTTACGGGTTCTACATGAACGTTTTAAAGGATAGGACTTTTCGGTTATTTAGTTTTGAAGGAAATATAGAATATTTAGATATTTAGATTATAATGTTATAATGAATGGTAACCAATGACATTGTAGGATGAATCAATCTTAGGCGTGAAAATTTAAGCGATTGTGAAATAATGTTGTGACGAATTAAGAATTTAAAGTGACGACAATTTAAGGTAAAGTGATCAGTTAGTTAAGTTATAAGAGTAGGTATTGAGTTAACAAAATTTTGAGAAATTAAGTTCGACGTATCATAAGTTTTAATCGTGATCTTAAGAGTTAAAATTTTATCTTTGTTGGGGTTAAATTTTTCTAGAAAGTCGGGCATGATGGATAGGTAGGTTACTTGATAGACGCATGTAAGAATTGAGGTAGACACCTTGTCTTGAGTAATTTTTGTAAGTCATTAAGAAATTTGGGAATAAGGGATTATGTGTGTTGGAATTAGGTTATCTTAGACTACTTGGATTGTGTAAATTTGAATTTCAAATTTATGGAATATTTTTTTCATACGAAAATTTTGGGTGAATTAAAAACAAAAGGAAATTAGTTGTGTTCAACATAAGTTATCGATGAATGAATGTTAAGATTTTTATCGAGTAAGAAATCTAAAAGCTTGTTATGGGGATTCTAGAACTCTATGGGTTATAAGTGAAGTTGATTTATTAAAGTTAGTCTAATGCTACCATGAGATAACTTATTAAGTTTTATACGCTAATATTTAATTAAGCAATGATGATACTTAAGAATGCGACATTTGTTCAATGAGGAAAATCCCGAGTCTTAGGCCTCGACTATATTGTAACTGGAAAGAGAATAGTTTAAGCATGTATTTGATACTAGAAGGGTTTTATTATTAAGGTAGAAGATCGAGATTGTATATTTCGGGTTTTATGGATTATCACTACTCGAATTTAAGATTTGCAATAATTTAATATTTGGGGTGTACTTGTAAATAATTAAGTTATGTAAGTTTGGTGCCGTAAGATAAAGATTCGATTCAAGGATATTAGGCTAATATTATTATGTGGTTGCGGTAAGGTTTAACATTTAAGTGTATTACCAATGATAGAAGTCGATCAGTAAAGTTTGGTACTAAGACTTCTTAAATTGATCAGCATAAACGACGATGTAATAGGTTGATAAACAATATGGGAATAGTATAAGAAAAATAAGGTGCAATAGGTTTAGACATCCATTTCTAATATGAGGAATTACGAGAAAAGTCAAAATTCGAGGACTTAGTAAAATATAACTAAGTTACCATAAGTTGTTTTAAGTTGTGATTCACAAACGAGGATTTCAATAGGAAAAATAATTATGATTGAGGGGACATGCATAAGGACGGTTTAACATTTATTTTTATCAGAGTAGTGCAGCGAAAGCGTGGATTATTGGGATACTAGAATTAAGAATCTAAACTTTTTGATTATAAAGGATAAGCGAATTTCGGGGACGAAATTCAATTTAAGGGGGGTAGAGTTGTAGAACCCGAAAATCAGATTACGTATAAGCCATGCATAATTTCTATTATTTAAATTAAAAATGATTTTTTAAGAAAATATGAAGTGTTTTATTTATTTTAAAAGAAGATGTTTAGTTTTATCTTTTCTGGATAAATACGCGAGGACAGACCGGAGTTTGGAGATTAGAAATAAGATTAATAATAAGAAAAATATTCCTAAATTTAATTTAAGTTAAGGAATAATTTATTTTAATGAAAAAGAATGTTTTAGGATTTAATAAATTAACTAGAGCTAAGTTATAAATAAATTCTTTTAGGTTAATATTTAATTAAAACTTAAATTAAAATATGTAAATAAATGGGGATGAATTAATCTAGGTATAATATATATTCAAGAAATTAAACATAGTATTTAAATACTTAAAATTGAATCCATGCAAAGTCATGCAAGAGTTTAATCTAAATTAATGTGTTAATTCACTAATATGTATAATGAGTATTTAAAATCTTAAGAATTTAAAATACAAGGTTTAAATAATAATATACCATGCAAATGAGTAATAAATTTGGTTAAGACAATTCAAAAGAGTAGTAAATTCATTCTAGCCATCTCATTGACCTTTAAAATGAATATCATTACTCATCTTTAATTCAATAAGTTATTGGTAAATTCAATACTATAATCCACATCATTTTTCCTCAAACCATTACCTAAGAAAATTATCGTGAACATGCAGTAGAGATAATAAGAAACAAACGGCAGCTAGGGAATGGAAGCAATTCAAAATCCATTCAAATTCTTGACTTGTAACCTCCAACTAAATGCACTTCAAGACTCCTTTATCACCCCTTGAACCTTCATCTTCATTATCTACATTTCCTACACACCCTTACCTTCGAAATTAGCAGAAACACATCAGCAAGAATGAGAGAAAATCGGCAGCAAGGAGAGAAGTAGAAACAATTCAAATTCCTTCAACCCCTTCACTTGTAACTCCCAACTTAATGTATATTATGGAACCTTAAACACCTCCAATAACACTCATATTCATTGGCTAGCAAACCTATACTCTTACCTTCGAAAAATAGCAGAAAACCAGCAGATAATAATAGTGAAAACTGCAGAAAAACAGTATCATGTCTAGAATGTGTCCAAATCAGTTTTTATAAGCTTGAGTCACAGATTCATTCGAATTTCACAACCACAAACAAGTTACTTTCGGTTTCTTCAAATTGTGGGTGTATGCATTTCGGGTTTTCAGTGTGGTTTGGATTATGGTTGGCTCCTAGCCCATAGCCATGGTTCATACAACACTACATCATTTCTAGATCGAGCCATGATCGATGAAATGACCACTTGAACGACACAAGACAATAAAACAATTCAATACATATCACTACACAGAAATTGAGTTCTCGGTTGGGATGTTTCAGTGTCTTAGGTAATGGCTTGGTTTATGGTTGGCTTTTAGCCCTTACCCATGGTCCAAGCCATGCCTTAGGATGTTGGTAAAAGTTCTTGGGCGGTGTTTCAAGCCCATAGTCTATTATTTTCAGAGTTTACTACAAATAAACACAAGCTGCCACTGCTGCACTTTTGACAGCAGCTATGGGATTCGGTTTTTGGGGTTGTTTGAGTTCTTAGTTGGCTTTTAGCCCATGGCCTTTTGACTGGACAGTACCTCAATGAGTTAGGAAAGTTGTGTTTTTGGCCGTTCCTGATTTGGTCTAGTTTAGAGGTCGTACGAGAATTTACGGTGAAAGGTGCCAAAATGACTCTAGAAAAAGTGTTTTATGTTTTTGGATTCCTTTCACCTATTTTCGTGTTTTGCAGTTCTTATGCATATTTTTCAGTATGTATGGTGTATTTTATATCATTGTTAAATGTCGGTTTAATGTTGGTTCGGGTTGGTATAATACCATGATTGAAAATCAAGGGGTTGGTCCTAATAGTTTCATTGTTGGTCCTATTGTTAGGTTTTTTTTTTTGTTCTATTGTCGAGTTTAGGTCAAGATAATATTATTTGCATGAGTCACATATTAGAATTAAGTCGCAGAGAGCCTGGGAGCGATCCAACTCATCCGGTAAAATAAGGTTATAATTATATTACGTGCATAAAAATATAAAATGTTTATTTTTGAGGTATATGCTATATGTCTTGTGGCCACTTTATGTTTATGGGTTTGGAAGTCGGTAGGCGCAACCGAGGAACTCTCCACCCGGTGACTTACGACCGGTTTACAATTATGTATGGGTACGGACATCCAATCCAAGGGCTGTGATTGATCTCTACCACCCAGTATACTGTGATTTAGTCTGATCAGGTGCTCACGTTATGTTATGGGCCACTAGCTTAGAAACATTATCTCTACCAGAAAATTATGATACGCTATGACAGAGCTCTACTGAGCAAAGCTTTTACGTATGATTTTCAGATATGCACGTATTTATAATTATTCATGATACGATTTTCACGGTACGTTTTAAGATACTTTATTTTTACGTTGAATGCGATTTTATGATATATTTATTTGTTATTCACGATATATACATGTTGAGTCTTTAGACTCACTAGACTTGATTGTTGTAGGTATTGATGAGGTCGAGACCGTGGGCGGAGACCAGTGAGCGATCTTGGGACAGCAGTAGTAAACCCGAGGACCTCATGTTTTAGCTTATGCACCTTTTATCATTCAAACACTATTTTAATATGTTGGATTATTTTTAAGTTGTTGTTGAAACACAACGTTGACTTCCACTGTTATCTTTAAAGTTTAAATTATTTACATGTTTATTTTATAAATGAGGCAAGTTAATTATTTAATTAGAAATTTTTTAATAATTCCGCAAAAATACAAATACGAAATATGAGCCTTTACATGAAAAACCGTCGCTTCTAGAATGCGATGCAGCCTCCGGTGACGGATCTCGAAACCGTCGTTAAAACCGTCGCCTTGCCCTTTTCATTATCTAAATAATAATTCCAAACTATAACAAAAGAATCATTAATATTTTCAATATCAATCTTCATAGTTTAATCTAAAAATTAATGAAACTCTAATCAAATAATTGCATGCACAATGATATTAGTATTATGAGAAACATTAGGAGACCTGAAGTAATTAAATTTAATGTCATTATCTAATTTTTATGTAACAAAAATCAGCTCATAATTTTGTGTGTTGTGTGTGTATTTGTATACTCAATCAGGAGTAGGTCTCTTGTGAGGCGGTCTCACGAATCTTTATCTGTGAGACGGATCAACCCTACCGATATTAACAATAAAAAAATAATACTCTTAGTTAGCATAAAAAGTAATATTTTTCATGGAAGATCCAAATAAGATATCCATCTCACAAAATACGATTCGTGATATCGTCTTACATAAGTTTTTGCACTCAATCCGGAAGCCAATTTGCATGATTGAATTTTAGTTAATTTAGAATAATTTTTTTGCCACAATATAAAATACTTTTCATCAAATCAAGATTCTCCGCATTGGTGTCTCCTTTAAACCCTAAGCCTTCACCGCTTTCCACAGGCGAGTCTTCTGTGCTTAATAATTATTTTGAATTTGGTGTAAATACGAAAGAAATCCGTTGTTTTTTTCTGTACCGATAATCTTCGTTGTTTCACAGTTAAATTATTTCAACTCAAGATTTTTGTTAGCCCTTTATGTTTTCTGTAGTGGTTTTTGCCTTTCTGAAATGCGTAAATTGATTTTAAAGTTCTGTGAATTTTTTTTTGCTAGCATAAAGATGTCGTCTTTAAGGAATGCTATTCCAAGAAAATCTCACAAGGAGCGCGCTCAGCCGTAAGTGTGATTATTTTTTGGGGCCATTAATTTCTTTATTGCGAGTTTTGAAATATTTTGACGTATATTTCCGGTTCACTCAATTGATTATTTGTTGTGTGTAACAGGCATTTGAGAAGAAAATTTGGGCTGCTCGAAAAACATAAAGATTATGTCATTCGTGCACGAGCTTATCACCAGAAGGAGCAGACTTTACTGGTAATTTCTACTACACTGCGTCTTGATGGTTTTGGAAGCATTTTATGAACGAAATTTGGCGAGTTCTTATTTTATGGTAAGTCGCTTCTGCGTGTTTATAACAGAAACTTAAGGAAAAAGCAGCATTGAGGAACCCAGATGAATTTTATTTCAAGATGATTAAAACAAAAACTGTTGGTGGAGTCCATAAACCTGAGTAAGCTGGAAAATTTTATTTTTATGAGGTTATCTGTTCTCTTTTGAGGATATTTATTTGAGTGTAATTTCAATATTAGCTGTTGAATGTGGATTTTGTAAAGGAGCCATGCTAATAAGTACACAAACGAAGAGCTGATGTTGATGAAGACCCAAGACATTGGATATATTTTGCAGAAGCTTCAAATTGAAAAAATGGTTTTATTTTAGAGTTCTGGTTTTTTGAAACATTTTATGTTTGCAATCTTGATTTTGATTTTAACAAAACTTGTTATTGTGTTTCTAACATATTTACTCAAGTGTGAAGTTGCAAACACAAGAAGCATGCTGAAACTGAATTCTGCACAAACTGAATTTCTGGCGAGCTTTGGTGTTTTGATGATATATCTCAGCTGGATGATCCAAATGATAATCCGCCAATTGGACTGATTAGAAAACTCAATTTGGGACAAGTCGTATGTCACATCAGTTGGGCAAAATCGGATGTTATCATGGTCTAACTGATCGTTGAATGACCGAACTGATGACATGAAAACAACAATCAGTTGGGTTTGAGCAGCTGTGGTATTTTGGTCATATCTCTCAGCTCGGTTATTGAAACGAAGTGATTCAGTATGCGTTGGAAAGACCAGACCAACTGAACGGAACAAGCAGCTAACCAACTGAACTGAACTGAACCAGCTGCTGACCAGCTGAACTGAACTGAACCAGCAGTTGACCAACTGAACTGAACCAGTTGCTGACCAGTTGAACTGAATGACCAGTTGAGTTGACCAGAGTTGACCAGTCGGGAAATTTTCCAGCAAGACGAATTTGACTGTTGCACTTCCCGAAACAGTACATAAACTTTTCAAACGGTCATATTCTTGTGTCTAACGTATATATCATTGTTGGGGCTTATAAATACAATATATTGAAGATCAAACAAGAGCTTTCCAAGGGGATTCAAAGCATGGGCAGTTAGCATGAATGTATCAGCTAGTTGAGAGCACAAGCCCTTGTGTGAGGATACATTTGAGATGTACACTGTAAAGGATAAATTCCTCACACACAATCACTCACACATATACAAGAGAGTTGAGCATCAAAGTTTAGTTGAGTGTGTCTTCACACAAAGACGTAAAAGATTGTGTTGTAGTCTTTGCATATGAGACATTAAACAATATGCTGATTGTGAGGTGCCGCCTACAATCTTGAGTGCTAGGAGTTCAGTTTTAGACAGTGGGTAAGTCCTAGCTGAATGGGTTTGTACAATGAGTTGTATAAATCAAAGTCTTCTAGTGAATCCTTACCAAGGGGAAGAAGGGGTTACATAGGAGTTATTAATCTCCGAACATCCATAAACAAATTCGTGTCTATTTATTTATTGCATTAATTATCATTTCCACTGTTTTTTAAATATGCATTGTTGAAGCATTTTATGTGTTCTTCAAATACCAAAATATTGCATATCAAGTGTTTGATAAAATGCTTCAACCAAAATAGTTTTACTCATTGAACTTGCATATATTTTAAATGCTTTACAAAATCTTGAATCGGTTTCTACGAAGGATTATTTCATGTGTCTTCCGCTTGGTTTAAAAACCAAACTCGATTTAATTCATCGGTGTTCAATATTTCAAGAACCGAGCTATTGTAGCTCAACGATTACGATAACTGATCCTAACAAGTGTTATCAGAGCGGGTTGTTCTTGAAAGAATATTGAAAGTGATTTTGATGTTTAAAATTCAAAAATTTCAGATTTTTTAAACATATATATGCAAAACTGAATTTTCGCGCAGCTTGCAGCGACCATGAGAAAAATGGCATATCTCCTTGCTCGAGTGTCCAAATGATAAACCGTTTTTTGCGTTGCAAACTAGACTCATAGAGGTTCGCAGCGGTATAAAATTTGCAGCCTAATTATGCACCAGAAAATACAGTTTATTCGTTGAAGGCAGAGCATATGTGCTGCGGCAGAAAATGAGCCATGAAAAAATTGTTTAGTTATCCCTCTTCTTTTATAATTTTCAAAACTTCAAAAATATAGGGGGAGAACTCATTAAAATTTTAATGGAGTTATTATTTTTAAATATTGAGGGGGAGAAAATTTTGTGCTCAAAATATTTTGAAAATATGATTTTTTGATTCATACAAAAAAGGGGAGAAATATGTTAGTTGAATTGATTGTTTATCCAAGGTTTGTGATCATCAAAAAGGGGGAGATTGTTGGAACATTTCATGTTCGCAATCTTGATTTTGATGTTAACAAAACTTGTTGTTGTATTTCTAACATATTTACTCAAGTGTGAAGTTGCAAACACAAGAAGCAAGTTGAAACTGAATTCTGCACAAACTGAATTTCTGGCGAGCTTCGGTGTTTTGATGATATCTCTCAGATGGATAATCCAAATGACAATCCGAATAGTGGACTGATTAGAAAACTCGATTTGGAACAAGTCGTATTTCACATCAGTTGGGCAAAATCGGATGTTATCATGGTCTAACGGATCGCTGAATGACCGAACTGATGACACGAAAACAGCAATCAGTTGGTTTGAGCAGCTGTGGTATTTTAGTCATATCTCTCAGCTCGGTTATTGAAACGAAGCGATTCAGTATGCGTTGGAAAGATAAGACGATGATCTACAAATCATATACAAAAGTAAAAGTCTGAGTAGAAGCTTAAGATGCTGATAAATGGCAATGAAGCTACTGGTTCTGCACCAGTTGAACTGAACCAGACCAACTGAACCGAACCAGCAGCTGACCAACTGAACTGAACTGAACCAGCTGCTGAACAGCTGAACTGAACTGAACCAGCAGTTGACCAACTGAACTGAACCAGCTACTGACCAGTTGAACTGAATGACCAGTTGAGTTGACCAGAATTGACCAGTCGGGAAAATTTCCAGCAAGACGAATTTGACCGTTGCACTTCTCGAAACATTACATAAACTTTTCAAACGGTCATATTCTTGTGTCTAACGTATATATCAGTGTTGGGGCTTATAATTACAACATATTGAAGATCAAACAAGAGCTTTCCAAGGGGATTCAAAGCATGGGCAGTTAATATGAATATATCAGCTAGTTGAGAGCACAAGCCCTTGTGTGAGGATACATTTGAGATGTACACTGTAA
This sequence comes from Primulina eburnea, assembly GCF_022965805.1. NCBI lineage: Eukaryota > Viridiplantae > Streptophyta > Magnoliopsida > Lamiales > Gesneriaceae > Primulina > Primulina eburnea. The sequence goes on along the minus strand of NC_133110.1, from coordinate 11,045,669 downwards.
AGGATAAATTCCTCACACACAATCACTCACACATATACAAGAGAGTTGAGCATCAAAGTTTAGTTGAGTGAGTCTTCATACAAAGACGTAAAAGATTGTGTTGCAGTATTTGCATATGAGACATTAAACAATTTGCTGATTGTGAGGTGCTGCCTACAATCTTGAGTGCTAGGAGTTCAGTTTTAGGCAGTGGGTAAGTCCTAGCTGAATGGGTTTGTACCATGAGTTGTATAAATCAAAGTCTTCTAGTGAATCCTTCTCACGGGGAAGAAGGGGTGACGTAGGAGTTGTTAATCTCCGAACATCCATAAACAAATTCGTGTCTGTTTATTTATTGCATTTACTTATCATTTCCACTGTTTTTAAAGATGCATTGTTGAAGCATTTTATGTGTTCTTCAAATACCAAAATAATGCATATCAAGTGTTTGATAAAATGCTTCAACCAAAATAGTTTTACTCATTCAACTTGCATATATTTTAAATGCTTTACAAAATCTTGAATCGGTCTCTACGAAGGATTATTTCGTGTGTCTTCCGCTTGATTTAAAAACCAAACTCGATTTAATTCATCGGTGTTCAATATTTCAAGAACCGAGCTATTGTAGCTCAACGATTACGATAACCGATCCTAACAAGTGTTATCAGAGCGGGTTGTTCTTGAAAGAACATTGAAACTGATTTTGATGTTTAAAATTCAAAAAATTCAGATTTTTTAAACATATATATGCAAAACTGAATTTTCGCGCAGCTTGCAGTGACCATGGGAAAAATGGCATATCTCCTTGCTCGAGTGTCCAAATGATGAACCGCTTTTTGCGTTGCAAACTAGACTCATAGAGGTTCGCAGCGGTATAAAATTTGCAGCCTAATTATGCACCAAAAAATACAGTTTATTCGTTGAAGACAGAGCATATGTGCTGCGGCAGAAAATGAGCCATGAAAAAATTGTTTAGTTATCCCTCTTCTTTTATAATTTTCAAAATTTCAAAAATATAGGGGGAGAACTCATTAAAATTTTAATGGAGTTATTATTTTTAAATATTGAGGGGGAGAAAATTTTGTGCTCAAAATATTTTGAAAATATGATTTTTTGATTCACACAAAAAGGGGGAGAAATATGTTAGTTGAATAGATTGTTTATCCAAGTTTTGTGATCATCAAAAAGGGGGAGATTGTTGGAACATTTCATGTTTGCAATCTTGATTTTAATGTTAACAAAACTTGTTGTTGTGTTTCTAACATATTTACTCAAGTGTGAAGTTGCAAACACAAGAAGCAAGCTGAAACTGAATTATGCACAAACTGAATTTCTTGCGAGCTTCGGTGTTTTGATGATATCTCTCAGCTGGATAATCCAAATGACAATTCGCAAACTGAAATGATTAGAAAACTCAATTTGGGACTAGTCGTATGCTGATTTCAGCACACCAGCTGAAACTGAACTGAACAGAACCGGTTGAGCTGAACCAGACCAGCTGAAGACCATTTGAACCAGACCAGCTGAAAACCAGCTGAACCAGACCAGCTGAAAACCAGTTGAACCAGACCAGTTGAACTGAACCAGACCAACTGAACCGAACAAGCAGCTGACCAACTGAACTGAACTGAACCAGCTGCTGACCAGCTGAACTGAACCAGCAGTTGACCAACTGAACTGAACTAGCTGCTGACCAGTTGAACTGAATGACCAATTGAGTTGACCATAGTTGACCAGTCTGGAAATTTACCAGCAAGACGAATTTGACCGTTGCAATTCCCGGAACAGTACATAAATTTTTCAAACGGTCATATTCTTGTGTCTGACGTATATATCATTTTAGGGGATTATAAATACAACATATTGAAGATCAAACAAGAGCTTTCCAAGGAGATTCAAAGCATGGGCAGTTAGCATGAATATATCAGCTAGTTGAGAGCACAAGCCCTTGTGTGAGGATACATTTGAGATGTACCTGTAAAGGATAAATTCCTCACACACAATCACTCACACATATACAAGAGAGTTGAGCATCAAAATTTAGTTGAGTTAGTCTTCTTACAAAGACGTAAAAGATTGTGTTGTAGTCTTTGCATATGAGACATTAAACAATATGATGACTGTGAGGTGCTGCCTACAATCTTGAGTGCTAGAAGTTCAGTTTTAGGCAGTGGGTAAGTCCTAGCTGAATGGGTTTGTACAATGAGTTGTATAAATCAAAGTCTTCTAGTTTATCCTTCCCAAGGGGAAGAAGGGGTGACGTAGGAGTTGTTAATCTCCGAACATCCATAAACAAATTCGTGTCTATTTATTTCTTGCATTTACTTATCATTTCCACTGTTTTTAAAGATCCATTGTTGAAGCATTTTATGTGTGAAGGCCCGAAAATCCTTGCTTGAAAATTTGCGGAAAAATTAAAAATTTTCTTTTTAAAGAACTTAAATTGCCTTATTCGTAAAATCAACTGATAAATCAACTTCAATGTTTAAAAATATAGCAGCGGAAGAAAATAAAGTTTGCCAAAAATTACAGTTTAAGAATATTCAACGACTGATAAAATATTTGAGCATAAAAAAATATGGCAAGTGCTGAAACTGAGGTCCTCGGGTGTCACTACTGCTGACCCAAGCTGGCTCACTGGTCCCCGCCCTCGGCCCTGGCCTCATCAGTACCTACAACAATCAAGTCTAGTGAGCCTAAAGACTCAGCATGCATATATCGCAGGTAACGAGTAAAATCTGAAGTAAAATATGGATGGGATAAAATGTCGTGTCATGAGGCATGCTGAAAATAATCTGTACTGAGCAATTATGATACGTGCATAACTGAACTGAAAATCACAGTAAAAATATTTGCTCCTTGGAGCCCTGTACTGAAATAACTGGTAAAATTTTCTGTTGAGATTATGGTCTCCGCCTGTGGCCCCTGCACTAAGCTGAACTGGTCGGTAACTGGCTACCGGGGAGTATAAAACTGAACTGAGCTGGCCGGTCACTGGCCACCGGGTGGTACCAAACTGAACTGATCGGTCACTGGCGGACCGAATAAAATAATGCTCCCATCATAGTGAATTGACCACAAGCAATATCGCATAAATCTCAAAAATAAGTATTTTCTATTTTTATGCACGTAATAAATTAAATGACTGAATTAAATATCTTGTATCATTTTAGCAACTGGATTGAATCGTCCCCAGGCTCGCTGTAACCTAAATATGCCATGAAAATATGCAATATATTTTTCTTGACCAAACTATGCAATTAAGTTTGAAAATGCGACAATTACGTCTACCGACTTCGTATTTAATCATGACTCCGAACCAACCCGAACCAACACTGAACCATCATATAGTCATGATTAAAATACGCTTAAAATAATGAAATAATGCTCCTAAAATGATGGGGGTCGAAATCTAGGTGAAATGGAGGCCAAAACGTGAAACGTTCTTTCGAGAGTCAATTTGGCACATTGCACCGTAAATTCTCGTACGACTTCAAAAATGATCTGAATCACGAACGGTCAAAACCACGACCTTCCTAACTCGATGAGGCACTGTCCAGTCCAAGGCCATAGTCTAAAAGCCAACCAAGAACTCAAATGACGCCTCTGAACAGCAGCATACTTGCTGTCAAAAAAATACAGCAGCTGCGCACTTGCTTTCCTTGTGTCGTTTTCGAGGCTATCGGCCATTGGGGCTTGAACCGCTGACCAAAACCTCTCACAAACATCCCAAGGAATGATATGAACCATGGCTAAGGGCCCTAGGCCAGCCACAATCTTCACCATTCCAGCAACCAACCGAGAAGATCCACCGAGAGCACATTTGATGCGCGTGTGGTGTGATTTGCTTGATTGTTGTCTCGTGTCGTTCCAGTGGCCATTTGATTGACCATGACACGATCTAGACATCTTGGGGCATGGTATGAACCGTGGCTAAGGGCCATAGGCCGAACCAGATCCACACCATTCCACCATAAGCGAATCAATACATGCTGTATAATGAAGGGGCCGAAGGGTGTAGGGGCTGTTCTTGATGTTTTAATTGAAAACCGAGCAACCATGGACCAAGCCACCAAAAGGGCAACTTAGTCACGTCTTAGACTTGCTAGGGAAGTGATCTAACCATGGCCATAGGCCCTTGGGGCAGCCAAGATTAGATCCCTTCTCCTTGGACAAAAATCTGAATTTTTGAAGCTCAATATGACCCTCATAGGGGATGTGCTGTCATTGACGAATTCTATTGTGTATGGGGCTGGAACCAACGTTCTATCATGACCCTAACATGTCCTAGTACATGTCCATATGCAGCTTTGAGCCCCTGTAACGATCCATCCCTGAAATCGAAACAAAACATACCCACACGTGAAGCATGAAAGTCAATAAAAATCTGTGCAGAATTTTCGTTTCTTGTCTACTGAAATTTTCGGTTTTTGCAATGATAAAACCTGATCATGTACTGAAAAATAATTAATAATATGACTTGATTGAGGTTTGAAAGAAATCTAAACATGCCTTGGTTTCGTTTGAATGAAAAACGAAGGAATACGATGGCTCGGCGCGGAGGAGGTGGAGTGATTTCTATTCTTGCTAGCTACCCGATTTTCCTCTCTTATTCTTGCTAGGATGCTCACGGTTTTTACACTGATTTTATCTCTGATATTGCTCTCAGATTCTCGGTCATGGGGAGGGGGTGATAGTCGTTAAAAGGGTGAGGAGAAGGGGTGCACAATATAAGGGAGAATCAAGACCAAGTATCCCTCAAATTTGAATTTGAATGGTTGTTTGATATCAACTATTGTTGGGGTGCTTCTAGAATGGTATGGCCGATGATTAGCTTGCTAATGTAGACTAGGATAAGCTCTAATAATTAATTAAATGGTGCTCCCAAAATCATTGAATTATCCTACAAATTAAATACCAAGAAGGGGTTAAAGTTTGATGAGTTGGCAAAGAGTTTGTCTAGCCAATAATGGGGTGACCGAAATATTCCTAATAAAATGAGTGGGAAATTTTGATTATTTACTAAATTAATAACTCTTAAAAACCTCACTAAACTCTTAAATAATTTAGTGACTAAAACCCTTAATTAAGTAACTTAAATGAGCTTATTTCTTAATCACCTCAAGTAATTAAATTAAATCCTCAAACCTCCTTTTTAACTTAAATGAACTTACTTGCTAGCTAAATTAACTTCTGGAAATATTTCTCGAATCTTAAATTCTATCTCAAAACTCCAACTCCAGTCCGGCCTCACTGAAATAACTGAAATGCTAAAAATCAAACTACTGCATGAAATAATAAAATAATTAACTTCAAAGAAATGCCTTTAAAATAATCATGCAATGAAGTCAATTAAATTTTAAAAATCTAGAATTATGCATGACTTATACGTAGACTGATTTACGGGTTCTACAATCCTTCTCCCCTTAAAAGAAATTTCGTCCTCGAAATTAAAACTCAACGAATAACTCGGGGTAACGCTCTCTCATCTCCAGCTCAGATTCCCACGTGGCTTCCTCCTCTGAATGGTTGAGCCATTTGACTTTGACTCGCTTAACCAACTTGTTCCGAAGTTTCTTCTCCTGCCGGTCTAAGATCTGTACCGGTCTCTCTTCATAAGATAGGTTCGGAGTAAGCTGCAACGGCTCGAAATTCAGCACATGCGAAGGATTTGCCATATACTTCCTCAGCATGGAGACGTGGAACACATTGTGTACTCCGGCCAGATTCGGCGGAAGAGCTACACGATAAGCTAGCGTCCCAACTCTGTCAAAGATCTCAAACGGTCCAATGAATCTCGGACTGAGCTTCCCTTTCTTCCCAAATCTCATGACACCCTTCATAGGTGCCACTTTCACAAATACATGGTCGCCCACTACGAACTCTAGGTCTCTCCTTTTCTGATCTGCTTAGCTTTTCTGTCGACTCTGCAGCCTGCTGAACAATTTCTGGACCCAACTCTGCTCTCTCTCCTACTTCATCCCAATGAACAGGAGATCTACACTTACGGCCATACAAAGCTTCATACGGTGCCATACCAATAGAAGACTGGAAGCTGTTGTTATAGGTGAACTCAACCAATGGTAAGTTCGACTCCCAACTCCCAGAGAAATCAATGACGCAAGCACGAAGAAGATCCTCCAAAATCTGAATAACTCGCTTTGACTGCCCATCTGTCTGCGGATGGAAAGCTGTGCTAAACAGCAACTTAGTACCCAAAGTCGAATGCAAACTCTTCCAAAATGAGCAAGTGAATCTAGGGTCTCTGTCAGATACGATCGAAACTGGAATACCATGAAGTCGGACTATCTCCCGGTTATACAACTCTGCATACTGAACCATGGTGAAAGTCGTCTTAATAGGCAAGAAGTGCGCTGATTTGGTAAGACGATCTACAATCACCCAGATGACATTCGATCCTCTGGCTGACTTCGGCAAACCGGTCACAAAATCCATGGTAATGTTCTCCCACTTCCACTCGGGAATAGGAAGAGGCTTGAGCAGACCTGCTGGTCTCTGATGCTCGGCCTTCACTAACTGGCAAGTCAGGCACTCGGATACAAAACGCCTGATGTCCTTCTTCATCCCTGGCCACCAATACAATAGCTGCAGATCTTTGTACATATTCGTACTCCCTAGGGTGAATAGAGTACGGGGACATGTGGGCCTCTGTTAGAATATCTGCTCGGATAGAACCACTGCTAGGAACCCACATCATGTCTCGGTATCTCACAATACCGTCGGTGACTGTATACAAGACACTGCCCTTGGCTTCATCTCTCTTCTTCCACTGTGCCAATTGCTCATTTGCTGACTGACCATTGCGAATACGGTCAAGAAGGGAAGACTGAATGGTCAAGGTAGATAGACGGGGAACTCTACCTCGAGGATAAGTCTCGAGATCAAACCTCTGCATCTCAGTCTGAAGAGGTCTCTTAATCGTCAAGTGAGCCATCACTGCGACTTTTCTGCTCAGTGCATCTGCAACTACATTAGCCTTACCCGGGTGGTAGCTAATGTCACAGTCGTAATCTTTCACAAGCTCCAACCAACGCCTCTGACGCATGTTCAGCTCCTTCTGCGTAAAGTAATACTTGAGGCTCTTGTGGTCGGTAAAGATCTGGCACTTCTCTCCATACAAATAATGCCTCCAAATCTTCAATGCAAAAACTACGGCGGCCAACTCTAGATCATGGGTGGGGTAGTTCTTCTCGTGGGTTTTCAGCTGTCGAGACGCATATGCTATCACCTTCCCATGTTGCATCAAAACTGCACCTAAACCGAGCTTCGAAGCATCGGTATAAAGGACAAACTCACCGGGCCCTGATGGCATGGCCAAAACTGGTGCTGAGATAAGAGCTTGCTTCAAAGTATCGAAGCTCTTCTGGCACTCATCGCTCCACACAAACTTCACATTCTTCTTTGTCAATGATGTGAGTGGAACGACAATGGAGGAGAATCCCTGAATGAATTTCCTGTAATATCTTGCTAGCCCAAGAAAACTGCGGATCTCGGATGCATTCTGCGGCACAACCCAATCTCTGACTGCACCGACTTTCGTCGGGTCTACCTCAATGCCACTGCTAGAAACAATGTGGCCCAAGAACGCCACCTTCTCTAACCAGAATTCGCACTTACTGAACTTTGCGAATAATTTATGCTTCTGCAAGGTATGCAGCACTGTGGTCAGATGTCTGCTGTGATCCTCCCGACTCTTGGAGTAGACGAGAATGTCATCTATGAACACTATCACAAACTGGTCGAGGTACGGCTGAAATACGTGATTCATGAGATCCATGAAGATCGCTGGCGCATTCGTCAGTCCGAACGGCATCACAAGGAACTCGTAGTGACCATAACGAGTCCTGAAAGCTGTCTTGGAAACATCTGCATCTCTCACCTTCAACTGGTGATAACCGGAACGCAGGTCTATCTTAGAGAAAATCGAAGCTCCCTGCAACTGGTCAAACAGATCCTCAATCCTCGGCAATGGGTATTTATTCTTCACTGTAATCCTGTTCAACTCCCAGTAGTCAATGCAAAGCCTCATAGAGCCATCCTTCTTCTTCACAAATAAGACCGGCGCGCCCCATGGAGAAAAGCTCGGGCGAATGAACTCCTTGTCGAGAAGTTCCTGAATCTGTTTCTTAAGCTCTGCCATCTCTGTCGGTGCTAATCGGTACGACGCTTTGGATATCGGAGCTGTACCTAGTATAAGCTCAATGAAGAACTCCACCTCTCTCTCCGGTGGCATACCAGTGACGTCTTCGGGAAAAACGTCTAAGAAATCTCTGACAATCGGAACATCTGAGGCTGACTGGCTGGGTTCCTCGGGGACAGATAAAAAGGTCGCTAGAAATGCCCGACACCCTCTATGCATGAGCTTCCTAGCCTGAACATATGGAATAATGCGCGGTAAAGGAAAGTACCTGTCCGGCTCAAATAAGAATTGCTCCATCCCAGGCGGTCGGACAAGAACAGATCTCCGCTGGAAGTCTATCAACACTCTGTTCCTCAATAGCCAGTCCATTCCTAGGATAATGTCAAATTCTGGCATCGGTAGCACGATCAGATCCGCATAAACAAGATTACCGTGCAGCTCCATATCTATATCTCGGATAACATTGGTAGCTGCCATCTCCTCGCCTGACGGCAACACTACTGAAAAGGCTATGTCTAGCCCAATGGTCTTGATCTTTTGAAAGTTTGCAAAGACCTCCGAAATAAACGAGTGAGTGGCCCCTGAATCTATCAAGGCCTTGGTAGCGGAACCAGATATAAAAATTCTCCCTGAAAGATCGGAACTCTAAGTTGAATCCCACTACAAGATCTAAACTTATCAACATGCAAAGGTCAAGGTTCTTCTAGCTTAATTCCCCCGAAATAAATCTGAGTAGAGCATGAAATCCTATAACAGTTCTAAGTTCAAAATCTAAATCCCGATTCCCAAAACGCTGAAATTCGAATAATAACTCAATGCTTAAAGGTACCTGTCAACAACATAGTCTCCGTGTTTGTTTCCGCTGCATGGATAGCAAAAACTCTGCCTTGGGTAGGCAGATGTCTCTGAGGGCACTGTAGCAACATGTGGTCTGGACTGCCACACTTAAAACACTTTCCTGAGCCAGACTTACACGCTCCAGGATGGCGGCGTGAGCACCTGGGGCAGACTGCATGCTCAAAAGTCCTCGGGGCTGGGCGTCCCTGCTGTTGCTGCTGCTGCTGCTGGCCTCTGATTCTAGGCGGCCCATGAAATGGCCTCTTGTTTTGCTGCTGATGCTGATGAGGAGGAGGGCGGTATGGTACTTGGACTGGGCACTTGCCCTGGCGATCCCTCTCGATATCCCGCAGATCCTGCTCTGCGGCAAGGACTTTGGAGACAGCAATCTCATAAGTAGCAGGGTCAGACACCCTAACATCCCAGCGCAAGATCGGCCGTAGCCGCACCAGGAAATGCATCAACTTTGCTCTGGCATCATTCGCTATCAGAGGCACAAAGTGACAGCCTCTCTCGAACTTACGGATGAACTCCGTAACCGTCATATCACCCTGTCTCAGACTCATGAACTCGGTGGTCAACCGAGTGCGCACTTCCTCGACAAAATATTTGGAGTAGAAAACCTCCGTGAAGCGTGTCCATGACAGTGTAGCCAAGGTCAGGGCTACTGCTGCTCCTTCCCACCATAAGCGGGCATCTCCAGTGAACAGATAGGTGGCGCATCTGACTCTGTCGGCATCTCCCAGCCCCATAAACTCGAAGATGACCTTGAGGGATTTGATCCATCCCTCAGGAATCATGGGGTCAGACGTCCCAGAAAACTCCTTCGGACGCATCTTCATAAACCTTTCATAAACCGCCTCGGGCCCTGTTGGCCTGGCTGCGGCTGCGGCTACGACATTGTTCCCAGCAAACTATGCGAAGAACTGCGTCATCCCAGCTAGCATATGAGAATTCATGTCAGGTGGAGGAGGAGGAGGAGGAGGAGGAGGAGGAGGAGGAGGAGGAAGTACCTGCCTCTCTTGTCTCTGATCAAACTCGTTCTCATGACGGCGCCCACCACCGCCTCTAGGGCGTCCTACTTGGCGTCTAGGGGGCATACTGTTCCATACATAACCCATACATAACTAACATGCATAATTCCATAATTTATTTGAAATGAACACTGAAATACTGAAAATCTGATCGTAAACTATTTCATGGAAGCATGCTGTCAAAATAATTCATGCTAGAAATAAAATGCTGAAATGTACAACTTACAGACCGAAGGCGTGACTTCGTGAGCTTTTCGTGGTCAGTAGTAGTGTAACCCTTAACAAGAACATAGGCTCTGATACCAACTATGAAGGCCCGAAAATCTTTGCTTGAAAATTTGCGGAAAAATTAAAAATTTTCTTTTTAAAGAACTTAAATTGCCTTATTCGTAAAATCAACTGATAAATCAAGTTCAATGTTTAAAACTATAGCAGCGGAAGAAAATAAAGTTTACCAAAAATTACAGTTTAAGAATATTCAACGACTGATAAAATGTTTGAGCATAAAAAAATATGGCAAGTGCTGAAACAGAGGTTCTCGGGTGTCACTACTGCTGACCCAAGCTGGCTCACTGGTCCTCGCCCTCGGCCCTGGCCTCATCAGTACCTACAACAATCAAGTCTAGTGAGCCTAAAGACTCAGCATGCATATATCGCAGGTAACGAGTAAAATCTGAAGTAAAATATGCATGGGATAAAATGTCGTGTCATGAAGCATGCTGAAAATAATCTGTACTGAGCAATTATGATACGTGCATAACTGAACTGAAAATCACAGTAAAAATATTTGCTCCTTGGAGCCCTGTACTGAAATAACTGGTAAAATTTTCTGTTGAGATTATGGTCTCCGCCTGTGGCCCCTGCACTAAGCTGAACTGGTCGGTAACTGGCCACCGAGGAGTATAAAACTGAATTGATCTGGCCGGTCACTGGCCACCGGGTGGTACCAAACTGAACTGATCGATCACTGGCGACCGAATAAAATAATGCTCCCATCATAGTGAATTGACCACAAACAATATCACATAAATCTCAAAAATAAGCATTTTCTATTTTTATGCACGTAATAAATTAAATGACTGAATTATATATCTTGTATCATTTTCGCAACTGGACTGGATCGTCCCCAGGCTCGCTGCAACCTAAATATGCCATGAAAATATGCAATATATTTTTCTTGACCAAACTATGCAATTAAGTTTGAAAATGCGACAATTACGTCTACCGACTTCGTATTTAATCATGACTCTGAACCAACCCGAACCAACACTGAACCGTCATATAGTCATGATTAAAATACGCTTAAAATAATGAAATAATGCTCCTAAAATGATGAGGGACGAAATCTAGGTGAAATGGAGGCCAAAACGTGAAACGCTCTTTCGAGAGTCAATTTGGCACATTGCACCGTAAATTCTCGTACGACTTCAAAAATGATCCGAATCACGAACGGTCAAAAACACGACCTTCCTAACTTGATGAGGCACTGTACAGTCCAAGGTCATAGGCTAAAAGCCAACCAAGAACTCAAACGACGCCTCTGAACAGCAGCATACTTGCTGTCAAAAAAATACAGCAGCTGCGCACTTGCTTTCCTTGTGTCGTTTTCGAGGCTATCGACCATTGGGGCTTGAACCGCCAACCAAAACCTCTCACCAACATCCCAAGGAAAGATATGAACCATGGCTAAGGGCCCTAGGCCAGCCACAATCTTCACCATTCCAGCAACCAACCGAGAAGATCCACCGAGAGCACATTTGATGCGCGTGTGGTGTGATTTGCTTGCTTGTTGTCTCGTTTCGTTCCAGTGGCCATTTGATTGACCATGGCACGATCTAGACATCTTGGGGCATGGTATGAACCGTGGCTAAGGGCCATAGGCCGAACCAGATCCACACCATTCCACCATAAGCGAATCAATACATGCTGTATAATGAAGGGGCCGAAGGGTGTAGGGGCTGTTCTTGATGTTTTAATTGAAAACCGAGCAACCATGGACCAAGCCACCAAAAGGGCGACTTAGTCACGTCTTAGACTTGCTAGGGAAGTGATCTAACCATGGCCATAGGCCCTTGGGGCAGCCAAGATTAGATCCCTTCTCCTTGGACAAAAATCTGAATTTTTGAAGCTCAATATGACCCTCATAGGGGATGTGCTGTCATTGACGAATTCTAGTGTGTATGGGGCTGGAACCAACGTTCTATCATGACCCTAACATGTCCTAGTACATGTCCATATGCAGCTTTGAGCCCCTGTAACGATCCATCCCTGAAATCGAAACAAAACATACCCACACGTGAAGCATGAAAGTCGATAAAAATATGTGCAGAATTTTCGTTTCTTGTCTACTGAAATTTTCGGTTTTTGCAATGATAAAACCTGATCATGTACTGAAAAATAATTAATAATATGACTTGATTGAGGTTTGAAAGAAATCTAAACATGCCTTGGTTTCGTTTGAATGAAAAACGAAGGAATACGATGGCTCGGCGCGGAGGAGGTAGAGTGATTTCTATACTTGCTAGCTACCCGATTTTCCTCTCTTATTCTTGCTAGGATGCTCACGGTTTTTACACTGATTTTATCTCTGATATTGCTCTCAGATTCTCGGTCATGGGGAGGGGGTGATAGTCGTTAAAAGGGTGAGGAGAAGGGGTGCACAATATAAGGGAGAATCAAGACCAAGTCTCCCTCAAATTTGAATTTGAATGGTTGTTTGATATCAACTATTGTTGGGGTGCTTCTGGAATGGTATGGCTGATGATTAGCTTGCTAATGTAGACTAGGATAAGCTCTAATAATTAATTAAATGGTGCTCCCAAAAGCATTTAAAGTTTGATGAGTTGGCAAAGAGTTTGTCTAGCCAATAATGGGGTGACCGAAATATTCCTAATAAAATGAGTGGGAAATGTTGATTATTTACTAAATTAATAACTCTTAAAAGCTTCACTAATCTCTTAAATAATTTAGTGAATAAAACTCTTAATTAAGTAACTTAAATGAGCCTATTTCTTAATCACCTCAAGTAATTAAATTAAATCCTCAAACCTCCTTTTTAACTTAAATGAACTTACTTGCTAGCTAAATTAACTTCTGGAAATATTTCTCGAATCTTAAATTCTATCTCAAAACTCCAACTCCAGTCCGGCCTCACTGAAATAACTGAAATGCTAAAAATCAAACTACTGCATGAAATAATAAAATAATTAACTTCAAAGAAATGCCTTTAAAATAATCATGCAATGAAGTTAATTAAATTTTAAAAATCTAGAATTATGCATGGCTTATACATAGACTGATTTACGGGTTCTACATTATGTGTTCTTCAAATACCAAAATATTGCATATCAAGTGTTTGATAAAATGCTTCAACCAAAATAGTTTTACTCATTCAAATTTCATATATTTTAAATGCTTTACAAAATCTTGAATCGATTTCTACGAAGGATTATTTCGTGTGTCTTCCGCTTGGTTTAAAAACCAAACTCGATTTAATTCATCGGTGTTCAATATTTCAAGAACCGAGCTATTGTAGCTCAACGATTACGATAACCGATCCTGACACTGGTTTTTTGGGTCTCGGGTTCTCGAGATAGCAGTCATGCAGGTTCTTTATTCTGAAATTTAACTTTTTGGATGCAGAAAATTGAAAGACTTAATGGTATGCTGCATTCTCTTGACAATCAGTCATCATCCAAACATGTTTATTATGCCGACAACAGGTGAGTGATCAAGCCCTTTTTCTGCTGATTCTTGATAGTTTTCATACCCATTTTTTAGAGTAGTCAATTTCATGTTATAACAGTTATGTCACCAAAAAAGTTTATTCTTTTCTCATTATTAGATATGGTTGCTTCTGATAGCTCAATTGATTTATTTCTTCAAAGTCATTTTATTCCCTTCTGCTTTAGAAAGAACGTCTAATATGTAATCTAGGCAATTAAGATAAAACTATCCGAAGGCCAATTTCAAAAGTTCAATGACCAAGGGGCAATGAGACTGTCTTCTCTGGAACTTCTGTTTGAATTACTTGAGTTCCATGTTTACACTTGTGTGTCTGCAAATGACAGATTTTTTTTTCATCCAAGACAGTGATTTGGTGGTAATGTACTGGTCACACAAAGTATTAATGCATAAAATGGTGCATGGCAAATATTGCTCAGTAGTATAGCATTTTGAACTTAGTAGATATTTTTGTTTTTCATGAAGTATGTTGGCTGGCTGTTGATTCTCTTTCTAGGGAGGAGGCAAGAGAAGTACGCAAAAAAGTTTCAGAACAAGGGAACCCATCAGCTTTTAAAGACTTGCCTAAAGTTATTTTGAGGTACTGAAAGCTATTTTTTTTAGTCAATTGCCACCTACGAAATTGGATTGCCAGATTGATAACCTGTTTCTACTTGCCTCCCCACAATTAAGATCCCTACCGAGTACCGAATGATATCATTACCGTCAATCCATAAGCTATATTGCAAAAACGAACTGGAATACACATTTTCCTTGACAATCAGAAATAATTTGCTTTAGTCTGCCTGTCCTCACAGCTCTTTCATTTGTCTCTTCACCACCCATACTTTACCCCCTTTAAGTTATCAATACCTCACTTGTTAATTAAATATGGTGATATTTGGCGCCTTGTAATAATATCTTATTTTTCTTATTGAATTTAGTTTTCAATTTCTACTTATTTGGTATTCCCTGCTATTGTTCGAGTTTTCTCTTCAAAAACTTTTTTGGATTTGTTGGTCACAAATATATACCAATTGGGAATATCAATCGCATGCTATGTGAGTTAATTATAATTCCATTTATGCATGCATGATAAATATTTATGGTCGCGTGTCCTTTTTGTCTTGTCTGGACTTTTTACTGGGCTTTTATTTCTTCCCAGAGATCAATACTATCCCGTCATTGTGAGTGCTGTATCTTTGTATAAATTTTATGGGAATTAGGAGATGATACTTTTCTCCATCATTTATCCTTGCCACTTGACGAACTTTGGTTCAAAAAATCGAATTGATGCACAAGTGCTAGAGCATTTAAACCCAACTGACGTTTCTTGTATCATGAACTACTATCTATCAAATTCCTTAAAGGGTCTTGCTTGTTGGCAATCGTTGCTGCATTTTCCTAAAATTTAATCCTTTTTCTATGTTGTATCTTTCTACTTTGATTTTGGGTATTTAGTTTTATTCCAAATGACTTTTCTGTTTCTTGTAGAACATAACTTTTTCGAATCAAATGGTTGGTTATCTGTCCGCCGTGCACAAATCCTTTTCCTTTTGATGATTTTTGCTTTGGTTGATTTCCAAATTTCTTTTCCGAGTCTCCTTGGCTTTAGGCCTTCATATTACTTTTGTTTCTCTTCAACATCGAGAAAGTTATACTAGAATTTGTGGTTGAGGAGTTTAGTTTAATCGTGTATAGAAACACGGTCAACATGCAGGAAGACAGATTCTTCATATCGAGAGCTAGAGGCTAGAAAAAAACAGTTAAAAGATCTAGAGAAAATATACACGGATATGTCTATGCAGAAAGAGTTACAGGTATCAATATTTCAGAGAGTACGTTTTACGCTTCATTTTTTCCTTGTTTCGTTGTAGGGTAATCATTTTAATGCATCATTGGTGCAGAAAAGGGGTAAGAAACGCAAATTGCGTGAAGATGAAATGGTTAGTCCCACTTCAAGACCCGTGTATAAATGGCGACAAGAAAGGAAACGTTGAATAGAATACTTATTTAACGAAGATTTCTTGAATGAGAACTTGAGGAGGGGACGTGCAACAATATCCTGTAGCCATCTGGGAAGCACAATTTTCATAACTGTGTGGAAACTGTGTGATTTTTTAATCGGAACAACCGTAAACGTTGAAACATAATTTTTCTGTGACTGATGTTGGAAAAGTATACTTCAACGTTTTCATAACCGGATCACCTTCATAACCGGACCGGTGATCGAATCGAAAAACACATGTTGAATTTATGGTGTGACTGAAAATTGTTATATTATATAAAATAATAATATAATATTATAAATAATGAAAAAGATATAGTTACCGATATAGTGATATTTCATGCTTTTAAGTTCCCAAAAATACTCTGTCATTAGAGCAGTCAGATCCATCAAATTTCACTGCGAAGAACTACAATAATGTGTGTAAAGTTTATAGCTTATATTTTCATTGTCGAAATTCTTTTCCATAAAAATATAATAGAAACAAGTGGGAAAATAGAGTGTTGTTTTGTGTTTTATATATATATATATATATATATATATATATATATATATATATAGAAAACTAACATTTAAAAATATGTTCTATTTAGATATATGTGTAATAAAAGAGTTACTTTGGAGAGAGTTCAAACAAGTTTTATGGTTTATGCATAAGTTTTTAGGTTTGCTACCTTTTGCTATGACAAGCGAGCAAACTTGGGCCGCCACACATCGATTTGGTATTTAAAGAATTCGGTGGTGAACCCAAGTTGGTGATCTATTGTTAAATTTGATCGTGAATTATTTAGTTCTGGCCATATTGATAAGTTGTTTTTTATACTGGGTGAGAAAATTGAAGATAAGACATTTCTAGATTTGATAAAAAGGTTGTTTGAATGTAAGATAGTCAACATTGAATTGATAAAAAGGGGTCTGCCTCAAGAATCTGCCTTGAGTTCGATGTTGATCAATGTTTACTTTAATGGGTTTGATAAGGAAGTTCAAGAATTACTATTAAACACGAATAAAGAGATTCCTAAGTTCGTGGAAAATGATCTTGTATCGGCTGAAAGACATTCAGACCATGTTTTTTTATAAGCCATTGAAGATTTATGTTGTCCGATTATTTGATGAGATATTGATTTTTACTTTAGGAACAAAGATTGATGGCTTTAGAATTGAAGAATAGAGTAGTGAAGTTATTAGAACGTGATTTGGATTTGAGAGTGGATAAACTTACAACTGTCATTCATAGCGCGGTTCACTACAGAAAAACGGAAGGCGTAGCGACGGTTTTAATAAAACCGTCGCCTATTAAATTTAGCGACAATTTACTAACACCCGTCGCTATAATAGCGACAGGTTTATTAAAACTGTCGCTATATTAGCGACGGTTTTTCATCAACCGTCGCTAATATTGCGACAATTCCACAAACCGTCGCCCATGTGCGACGGTCTTGTATTCTACCGTCGCTATGTTAGCGACCGTTTTCAATCAACCGTCGCTTAATTTTAAAGACGACGGGTTTTATCAAAACAGTAGCTATAAAGCGACAGTTTAAATAAACCCTCGCTTAATTTGATAAGCAACGGTTTTCATAAAACCGTCGCTATATAGCGACGGTTCAAACTAAATATAGCGACGGATTTTACGAAACCGTCGCTAAATATAGTGACGGGTTTTTAAAACCGTCGTTAATATTAAGCGACGGCAAAAGAATCATTAATATTTTCAATATCAATCTTCATAGTTTAATCTAAAAATTAATGAAACTCTAATCAAATAATTGCATGCACAATGATATTAGTATTATTAAACATTAAGAGACTTGAAGTAATTAAATTTAATGTCATTATCTAATTTTATGTAACAAAAATCAGCTCAAACAAATGATAAAATATTTTATTTTGTTTAATAAAAAATATCGCTAAAGCCTATTTTTCTAAAATTTGTGGTTCGTCTATAATTATCATATGCTAATAAATATTTCTTTATGTTTATAAACCAAATTAATCTTTTAAAATATGATATCATCTCTAACAATTTCATAAATTTGAAATAATAAAATACTATCATATTTAAGTAATTATTCTAGTTAATTATAAGAAAATCATATAAAAATTATTTCTAAATTTTTTAATATAATATCAAGATTTTGTTTTTTTATTTCTGTGATATCATAATTTTGTGTGTTGTGTGTGTATTTGTATATTCAATCAGGAGTAGGTCTCTTGTGAGACGGTATCACGAATCTTTATCTGTGAGACGGGTCAACCCTACCGATATTAACAATAAAAAGTAATACTCTTAGCATAAAAAATATTATTTTTCATGGAAGATCCAAATAATATATCCATCTCACAAAATACGATTCGTGATATCGTCTCACATAAGTTTTTGCACTCAATCCGGAAACCAATTTGCATGATTGAATTTTAGTTAATTTAGAATAATTTTTTTGCCACAACATAAAATACTTTTCATCAAATCACGATTCTCTGCATTGGTGTCTCCTTTAAACCCTAAGCCTTCACCGCTTTCCACAGGCGAGTCCTCTGTGCTTAATAATTATTTTGAATTTGGTGTAAATACGAATGAAATCCGTTGTTTTTTTCTGTACCGATAATCTTCGCTGTTTCACGGTTAAATTATTTCAACTCAAGATTTTTTTTAGCTCTTTATGTTTTCTGTAGTGGGTTTTGCCTTTCTGAAGTGCGTAAATTGATTTTAAAGTTTTGTGAATTTTTTTTCTAGCATAAAGATGTCTTCTTTAAGGAATGATATTCCAAGAAAAGCTCACAAGGAGCGCGCTCAGCCGTAAGTGTGATTATTGTTTGGGGCCATTAAATTCTTTATTGCCCGTTTTGAAATATTTTGACGTATATTTCCGGTTCACTCAATTGATGATTTGTTGTGTGTACCAGGCATTTGAGAAGGAAATTTGGGCTGCTCAAAAAACATAAAGATTATGTCATTCGTGCACGAGCCTATCACCAGAATGAGCAGACTTTATTGTTAATTTCTACTACCCTTCGTTTTGTTGGTTTTGGTAGCATTTTATGAACGAAATTTGGCGAGTTCTTATTTTATGGTAAGTCGCTTCTGCGTGTTTATAACAGAAACTTAAGGAAAAAGCAGCATTGAGGAACCCAGATGAATTTTACTTCAAGATGATTAAAACAAAAATTGTTGGCGGAGTCCATAAACCTGAGTAAGCTGGAAAATTTTATTTTTATGAGGTTATATGTTCTCTTTTGAGGATATTTATTTGAGTGTAATTTGAATATTAGCTGTTGAATGTGGATTTTGTAAAGGAGCCGGGCTAATAAGTACACTAACGAAGAGCTGATGTTGATGAAGTATTAATGCATAAAATGGTGCAGGGCAAATATTGCTCAGTAGTATAGCATTTTGAGCTTAGTAGATATTTTTGTGTTTCATGAAGTATGTTGGCTGGCTGTTGATTCTCTTTCTAGGGAGGAGGCAAGAGAAGTACGCAAAAAAGTTTCAGAACAAGAGAACCCATCAGCTTTTAAAGACTTGCCTGAAGTTATTTTGAGGTACTGAAAGCTATTTTTTTTGCTCAATTGCCTCCTACGAAATTGGATTGCCATGTTGATAACATGTTTCTACTTGCCTCCCCACAATTAAGATCCCTACCGAGTACCGAATGATATCATTACCGTCAATCCATAAGCTATATTGCAAAAACGAAGTGGACTACAAATTTTTCTGGACAATCAGAAATAATTTGCTTTAGTCTACCTGTCCTCACAGCTCTTTCATTTGTCTCTTCACCACCCATACTTTACCCCCTTTAAGTTATCAATACCTTCATTTATTGATTGAATATGGTGATATTTGGCGTCTTGTCATAATATCTTATTTTTCTTATTGAATTTAGTTTTCAATTTCTACTTCTTTGGTATTCCCTGCTATTGTTCGAGTTTTCTTTAGAACCCGTAAATTGGACTGCGTATAAGTCATCCATAATTCTAGTATTTAAAATTAAAATGATTTTTTATTAAATGAGTATTTAAATTCTTTTCTTTAAATTTATTTATTTTACGCAGTAGTTTAATTGTTATCTTTTCAGTTAAATAAGTGATGCCGGACTGGAGATGGAGTATTGAGATAAGTTAATAAAGACTTATTTAAGAAGTGGTAATTTAGCATGTTAGTAAATATATTTTAAAAAGTTGGCATGCATGCAAGTTATTAAACTTCTTTAGTATATTATTTAATTGTTTTTAAAGCATTAAATACATGTTTATTTCATTAATTTATGTTTAATTATTTTTATGTATTTTAGGCATAGTTCACGCATGATAGAATTTATTCCATGAAATTTTAAAAGTTCACGCATAAGGGTTTTTAGGTGCATTTCACGCTCGAACGAGGTTCGGAGACCGGAGAATTTTCAGGAAAATTATTTTATTACACGATTTATTTTTATAAATTTATTTAAAGCATTTTTAAGTGTATTTTTCGAAAATTGGAATTTTTGGGTATTTGAAACCACAGGATTTTAATTTTTTTAACGATACGCAAATTTTATCGAATCGGGGGACTTTTTGAGGGTTCGGCTAATATTTTTAAAACCTTTTCAATACGAAATATTTTTCGGGAGTATGTTTGGATTTAATGGGCCTACTTTTAAGTTTATTGGGATTAAATATCTTTTTTAAACTCTTAAATGACAATTTAGGGCCCATTATCTATTAATCAACAATTTTATTAATACCCTAAACTAAACCTAAAGCTACCCTACACATTAAATCAGCCGACACCCCTCTCCAACCACTCCATTATCTTCATTTCAGCATCTCCCTTCAGCAACCCATCGGCCATAGCATTTCCATTTCAAGAAAATTCTCCGGTGCTCTTCCGTTACGCGGTTCTTCAAAGTTTCATTCATATACATCAAAGGCATGCCATGTACTTTCATTTCTGCTTCATACATGCTAAATACTTGCTGATTTATGTGTTATTTGCATAGATATTTCGATCCAACAAATAGCATGGTAAGGTTTCGGTTTTGTTCAAATCTTTGCATTTCTCTTTACCAACTCATTTTTCTTAGTATGTTGTGCAAGGGGCTGCGGGTTTTGGTTGTTAAGGGGGCTGAACCAAAACCAGGTTCTGTCCATGAGGTGCAACCGAGGTCCAAGAGAAGCCCCAATGCAGCTGGCCACGAGTGGAAGAGGGTTCCCTAGGATAGAAGCCATCACGTCTTATGCGAGGCGTGGCCGTGTGTTTGCATTGGTTCGAGAGGTACACTTCACTGAGGCTGGGGCCGTGAGTCCAGTGGGTTCAGAGGGGTCCTAGATTGGGTTAAAACCGGGACTCCGGTCCAAGTTTTATAACGAATCGGTTAAGTTGTGAATTTGGCTCGAGTTTACGTCTAGGGAAGCTTTTAATAATTTTTTGGGACATTTTAAGGAGTTTGGTAAGCTTCGGGTCAATTTTAGAGGTCCAGGGGTAAAACGATAATTTTTGGGTTTATAGGGGCAAAATGGTCATTTTGCATCCGGGGTGAGATTTTGGTACTAGCAGCGCCCTGAGCACAAATCATGATATTTTTAAATGTTCATGCATCACGTTTACGATTTTTACGATATTATAATAATTATGGTGCATCCTTGGTTTAAAGGAATTAAGAGAGAGAAAAAGTAAGAAAGTGAAGAGCACTCCGTCTCCGCCGCGCCGCGTCGTTATTTCGTTTGTTTTCTGTCAAAACAAACCAAGGCATGTTTATATCTTCTTTCACTCTTCAATCAAGTCATATAGGTATTTTTAAATATCGCATGATTTTAATGTAAGAAGATCGAAATTGTTCATATTTAATGATGTTATTTAATTATATCACGTGCAAAATATTCATTTTGAGATTTATGCGATATTGCTTGGGGTCACTTTACTATCCTGGGATTATCAGTTTCACCCGATCGCCAGTTACCGGTCAATTCAGTTCCCGATCGTCATTTACCGGCCCGATCGCAAGTTACCGGCCAGTTCAGTTCAGGGACCACTTGCGTAGACCATAATCTCACCAAGAAAATTATTACAAGTTATTTCAGTACAGGGCTCCAAGGAGCAAACATTTTTACCATGATATTTTCAGTTCAGTTATGCACGTACTATAATTACCATCGAAATGATATTTTACGTTACAAATCATTACAAGATATTTTCACTTGCATGCGACTTTTTAATTTTTTTTACTTGTTTTTTACGATATATGCATGCTGAGTCTTTAGACTCACTAGACTTGATTGTTTTAGGTACTGATGATGTCAGGACCGAGGGCGGGGACCAGTGAGCCAGCTCGAGTCGACAGTAGTGGAACCCGAAGACCTCATTTTCAGCACTTACGATTTCTATGCTCAAACATTTTATCTCTTGTTGAATTATTTTAAATTGTTACTTTGCAAACATTAAATTCTTCCGCTGCCATTTTGAACATTACACTTTATTTATCAATTTAACTATGAATGAGGCCATTTATTTATTTAAAGAGAAAATTTTCAAATTTGTCCGCAAATTTTCAAACACGAATTTTCGGGCCTTTACATTTTCTCTTCAAAAACTTTTTTGGATTTGTTGGTCACAAATATATACCAATTGGTATATCAATCGCATGCTATGTGAGTTAATTATAATTCCATTTATGCGTGCATGATAAATATTTATGGTCGTGTGTCCTTTTTGTCTTGTCTGGACTTTCTACTGGGCTTCTATTTCTTCCCAGAGATCAATACTATCCCGTCATTGTGAGTGTTGTATCTTTGTATAAATTTTATGGGAATTAGGGGATGATACTTTTCTCCATCATTTATCCTTGCCACTTGACGAACTTTGGTTCAAAAAATCGAATTGATGCACAAGTGCTCGAGCATTTAAACCCAACTGACGTTTCTTGTATCATGAACTACTATCTATCATATTCTCGAAAGGTTCTTGCTTGTTGGCAATCGTTGTTGTACTTTCCTAAAATTTAATCCTTTTTCTATGTTGTATCTTTCTACTTTGATTTTGGGTATTTAGTTTTTTTCCAAATGACTTTTCTGTTTCTTGTAGAACATAACTTTACCGAATCAAATGGTTGGTTATCTGTCCGCCGTGCACAAATCCTTTTCCTTTTGATGAGTTTTGCTTTGGTTGATTTCCAAATTTATTTTCAGTCTCTCCTTGGAATTAGGCGTTCATATTACTTTTGTTTCTCTTCTACATCGAGGAAGTTAGACAAGAATTTGTGGTTGAGGAGTTTAGTTTAATCGTGTATAGAAACACGGTCAACATGCAGGAAGACAGATTCTTCATATCGAGAGCTAAAGGCTAGAAAAAAACGGTTAAAACATATAGAAAAAATATACACGGATATGTCTATGCAGAAAGAGTTACAGGTATCAATACTTCAGAGAGTAAGTTATACGCTTCATTTTTTCCTTGTTTCGTTGTAGGGTAATCATTTTAATGCATCATAGGTGCAGAAAAGGGGTAAGAAACGCAAACTGCGTGAAGATGAAATGGTTAGTCCCACTTCAAGACCCGTGTATAAATGGCGACAGGAAAGGAAACATTGAATAGAATACTTATATAACGAAGATTTCTTGAATGAGAACCTGAGGAGGGGACGTGCAACAATATCCTGTAGTCATCTGGGAAGCACAATTTTCGTAACTGTGTGGAAACTGCGTGATTTTTTTATCGGAACAACCGTAAACGTTGAAACATAATTTTCCTGTGACTGATGTTGGAAACAAAAGTATACTTCAATGTTTTCATAACCGGATCACCTTCATAACCGGACCGATGATCGAATCGAAAAACACATGTTGAATTTATGGTGTGACTGAAAATTGTTATATTATATAAAATAATAATATAATATTATAAATAATGAAAAAGATATAGTTACCGATATAGTGATATTTCATGCTTTTAAGTTCTCAAAAATACTCTGCCATTAGAGCAGTCAGATCCATCAAATTTCACTGCGAAAAACTACAATAATGTGTGTAAAGTTTATAGCTTATATTTTCATTGTCGAAATTCTTTTCCATAAAAATATAATAGAAAAAAGTGGGAAAATAGAGTGTTGTTTTGAATGTTATATATATATATATATATATAATATATATATATATTTAGAAAACTAACATTTAAAAATATGTTCTATTTAGATATATGTGTAATAAAAGAGTTACTTTGGAGAGAGTTCAAACAAGTTTTATGGTTTATGCATAAGTTTTTAGGTTTGCTACCTTTTGCTATGACAAGCGAGCAAACTTGGGCGGCCACACATCGATTTGGTATTTAAAGAATTCTGTGGTGAACCCAAGTTGGTGATTTATTGTTAAATTTGATCGTGAATTATTTAGTTCTGGCAATATTGATAAGTTGTTTTTGATACTGGGTGAGAAAATTGAAGATAAGGCATTTCTAGATTTGATAAAAAGGTTGTTTGAATGTAAGATAGTCAACATTGAATTGGGTGGGGTTTGTTTAGGCAGGGGTCTGCCTCAAGAATCTGCCTTGAGTTCAATGTTGATCAATGTTTACTTTAATGGGTTTGATAAGGAAGTTCAAGAATTACTATTAAACACGAATAAAGAGATTCCTAAGTTCGTGGAAAATGATCTTGTATCGGCTGAAAGAGATTCAGACCATGTTTTTTTATAAGCCATTGAAGATTTATGATGTCCAATTATTGGATGAGATATTGATTGTTACTTCAATAACAAAAATCGATGCTTTAGAATTGAAGAATAGAGTAGTGAAGTTATTAGAACGTGATTTGGATTTGAGAGCGGAAAAACTTACAAATGTCATTCAGAGCGTGGTTCACTACAGAAAAACAGAAGGCGTAGCGACGGTTTTAATAAAACCGTCGCCTATCAAATTTAGAGACAATTTACTAACACCCGTCGCTATAATAGCGACGGGTTTATTAAAACCGTCGCTATATTAGCGATGGTTTTTCATCAACCGTCGCTAATATTGCGACAATTCCACAAATCGTCGCCCATGTGCGACGGTCTTGTATTATACCGTCGCTATGTTAGCGACCGTTTTCAATCAACCGTCGCTTAATTTTAAAGACGACGGGTTTTATCAAAACCGTCGAACCGCCGCTCTAAGCGACGGGAGTTGAAAAACCATCGCTTCTAGAATGTGACGCAGCCTCTGGTGACGGATCGCGAAACCGTCGCTAAAACCGTCGCCTTACACTTTTCATTATCTAGATAATAATTCCAAACTATAACAAAAGAATCATTAATATTTTCAATATCAATCTTCATAGTTTAATCTAAAAATTAATGAAACTCTGATCAAATAATTGCATGCACAATGATATTAGTATTATTAAACATTAAGAGACCTGAAGTAATTAAATTTAATTACATTATCTAATTTTTATGTAACAAAAATCAGCTCAAACAAATGATAAAATATTTTATTTTGTTTAATAAAAATATCGCCAAAGCCTATTTTTATAAAATTTGTGGTTTGTCTATAATTATCATATGCTAATAAATATTTCTTTATGTTTATAAACCAAATTAATCTTTTAAAATATGATATCATCTCTAACAATTTCATAAATTTGAAATAATAAAATACTATCATATTTAAGTAATTATTCTAGTTAATTATAAGAAAATCATATAAAAATTATTTCTAAATTTTTTAATATAATATCAAGATTTTGTTTTTTTATTTCTGTGATATCATAATTTTGTGTGTTGTGTGTGTATTTGTATACTCAATCAGGAGTAGGTCTCTTGTGAGACGGTCTCACGAATCTTTATCTGTGAGACGGGTCAACCCTACCGATATTAACAATAAAAAATAATACTCTTAGCATAAAAAGTATTATTTTCATGGAAGATCCAAATAAGAGATCCATCTCACAAAATACGATTCGTGACATCGTCTCACATAAGTTTTTGCACTCAATCCGGAATCCAATTTGCATGATTGAATTTTAGTTAATTTAGAATAATTTTTTTGCCACAATATAAAATACTTTTCATCAAATCAAGATTCTCTGCATTGGTGTCTCCTTTAAACCCTAAGCCTTCACCGCTTTCCACAGGCGAGTCTTTTGTGCTTAATAATTATTTTGAATTTGGAGTAAATGCGAAATAAATCCGTTGTTTTTTCTGTACCGATAATCTTCGCTGTTTCACGGTTAAATTATTTCAACTCAAGATTTTTGTTAGCCCTTTATGTTTTATGTAGTGGTGTGCGTAAATTTATTTTAAAGTTCTGTGAATTTTTTTTGCTAGCATAAAGATGTCGTCTTTAAGGAATGCTATTCCAAGAAAAGCTCACAAGGAGCGCGCTCAGCTGTAAGTGTGATTATTTTTTGGGGCCACTATTTTTTTTATTGCCCGTTTTGAAATATTTTGACGTATATTTCCGGTTCACTCAATTGATGATTTGTTGTGTGTACCAGGCATTTGAGAAGGAAATTTGGGCTGCTCGAAAAACATAAAGATTATGTCATTCGTGCACGAGCCTATCACCAGAAGGAGCAGACTTTACTGGTAATTTCTACTACCCTGCGTCTTGTTGGTTTTGGTAGCATTTTATGAACGAAATTTGGCGAGTTCTTATTTTATGGTAAGTCGCTTCTGCGTGTTTATAACAGAAACTTAAGGAAAAAGCAGCATTGAGGAACCCAGATGAATTTTACTTCAAGATGATTAAAACAAAAACTGTTGGCGGAGTCCATAAACCTGAGTAAGCTGGAAAATTTTATTTTTATGAGGTTATCTGTTCTCTTTTGAGGATATTTATTTGAGTGTAATTTCAATATTAGCTGTTGAATGTGGATTTTTTAAAGGAGCCAAGCTAATAAGTACACTAACGAAGAGCTGATGTTGATGAAGACCCAAGACATGGGATATATTTTGCAGAAGCTTCAAACTGAAAAAAAGTTTTTATTTTAGAGTTTCTGGTTTTTTGGGTCTCGGATTCTCGAGATAGCTGTCATGCAGGTTCTTTATTCTGAAATTTAACTTTTTGGATGCACAAAATTGAAAGACTTAATGGTATGCTGCATTCTCTTGATAATCAGTTATCATCCAAACATGTTTATTATGCCGACAACAGGTGAGTAATCAAGACTTTTTTCTGCTGATTCTTGATAGTTTTCATACCCATTTTTTAGAGTAGTCAGTTTCATGTTATAACAGTTATGTCAACACCAAAGTTTATTCTTTTCCCATTATTAGATATGGTCGCTTCTGATAGCTCAATTAATTTATTTCTTCAAAGTCATTTAATTCCCTTCTGCTTTAGAAAGAACGTATAATATATAATCTCGGAAATTAAGATAAAACTATCCGAAGGCCAATTTCAAAAGTTCAATGACCAAGGGGCAATGAGACTGTCTTCTCTGGAACTTCTGTTTGAATCACTTGAATTCCATGTTTACACTTGTGTGTCTGCAAATGAAAGATTTTTTCTCATCCAAGGCAGTGATTTGGTGGTAATGTACTGGTCACACAAAATATTAATGCATAAAATGGTGCAGGGCAAATATTGCTCAGTAGTATAGCATTTTGAGCTTAGTAGATATTTTTGTGTTTCATGAAGTATGTTGGCTGGCTGTTGATTCTCTTTCTAGGGAAGAGGCAAGAGAAGTACGCAAAAGAGTTTCAGAACAAGGGAACCCATCAGCTTTTAAAGACTTTCCTAAAGTTATTTTGAGGTACCGAAAGCTATTTTTTTTAGTCAATTACCTCCCACGAAATTGGATTGCCAAGTTGATAACATGTTTCTACTTGCCTCCCCACAATTAAGATCCCTACCGAGTACCGAATGATATCATTACCGTCAATCCATAAGCTATATTGCAAAAACGAAGTGGACTACAAATTTTCCTTGACAATCAGAAATAATTTTCTTTAGTCTGCCTGTCCTCACAGCTCTTTCATTTGTCTCTTCACCACCAATACTTTACCCCCTTTAAGTTATCAATACCTCACTTGTTGATTGAATATGATGATATTTGGCGCCTTGTCATAATATCTTATTTTTCTTATTGAATTTAGTTTTCAATTTCTACTTATTTGGTATTCCCTGCTATTGTTCGAGTTTTCTCTTCAAAAACTTTTTTGGATTTGTTGGTCACAAATATATACTGTTGTCACTTTGATTGTTGCACTCCCAAGAACAGGTTGTCCACAAGTAGTATAATTCGGTGAGTCCGATATCATATCCACAGGGAAGCTAAGGTAATTACAAGTCCACTACAATGTCTTTTTATTTTGTTTATGTTTTTGTTTCTTTTTAATTTTAATTGTTTGAATCTTTAATGGGTAAATTTTAATTGTTCAAATTTTAATTTAAGTAATTGAGATTAAAGGATCCACCCTTGATATTTTAATAAAGTTAACATTAACGAACAATATTGAAATTCACTTAATAAAATGGTTCCAATATATTAAATAATCATATTTATATTATGTTATATATTATTATCTTAAGTATATAATATATACCAAAATTTATAAATATGGTCAAGTATTTATTGTGCTATATATATTTGTAAACACTAAATCAAGGTTCTCACTTTAAATAGTTGGTAAAACCAAACAAACATTTAAATGGTACCAATAAATTAATATTATGATATATTCATATATAATAAATCAAGGAATCCAATTTAAATGGTTCCAAGAATTTAATATTATAATATATCTATATATAATAAATCAAGGCATCCACTTTAAATGGTTGGTAATACCAAACTAACATTTAAATGGTTCTAAGAATTTAGTGTAACATATAGCAACAATAAATCAAAACTCCCACTTATAAGTAGGATATAAAAATGCTTAAAGAAATAAATATAACATAAATAATATAATGATTAAATAATATAAAATATAGATTCTTACCTTTTAATAATTTTATTATAATGCCAAGAGTTTCACTTTATCATCTCAACTTTAGGAAGTTAGCTATTCATTGGTCAAAGTGTAAAACTTTGAATATGAAATTAACATGCTAATTGTATTTAAATGAAGAAATAAAGAAAAAATATAAAGAGAAATATTATGAACTCAAAGGTTTGTTCATAGAATGAGGGATATCTCAATACATTACAATGCACATCTATTTATAGCCAAATTTGGGGAGACAACCACAAATAAAATATTATTTTTTACACATTAGTCTTCATTGGTGTTCCAAGATATTATATTATATTTCACATCACTTTTGAAAATCTTCTTCTTCGAATTTGCTTCTTCACATAAAATGAAACATATGGATAATTGAGTTGTCTAGTTGTGGTATTTTTTTCACACTATTTGACCAAGTAATTTGAGAGATATGCTCAAAATACTAGAGCATGGTAAAACTGCCACTCCTTTGGTAACTTTATTTGTTGCTTAATTTGATCCCAATTGTGAGAGAATTTTTATCACATGCTTGTCATCAATATTGTAGATATTATCATCAACTTTCTACAGGTCCAGGAATCATCTTAATCTCATTTGCAACGTCAAGGTTATTCTTGTTTCATCGAACCTGTAAAAATAGTAAAAACTTATAATTACACAACAACTTATTTTTTATACATTTTTTTATAAAACATATAATATTTAGACATTTAATAAAACAAAAACTATAAATTTATATTATAAAACATTTAAATAATGTACAATTTTTATGTTTATCACACCTCCCAACCAGCTTATTGCTAGTCCCTAGCAATTTAAGCGTTAATAACAATACAAAACATATTGATTAATTTAAATAGAAATATAATCAGAACTATCTAAGTGTTTAAATTAAATTTAAAAACTGTCAAAGTTATATCAAGATCATCATAATTATAATTTATGAAATAATCTGAGATGATCAATTCAAAGCTTATTTACAGGTAGTTAAATGTACATGGCCTTCAGAAATTCCTAGTAAGAGTCTCAACTCCATATCCTCATAGATTAATAAATGTTTCAATTTATGGTAACGATTTTTCTCATGGAGTTGGAATACAGATAAATGCTCAGAAAATTGTTTACAAAATGCAGACAGACAAACGAGCCAAACTAATCAAAAGATAGAAAAATCATTGATTCAAAATCTAGTTGTTCTTACTATATATTTTTTCCTGATCTATTTTTTTTTTCACAACATCATGGAATCAGAATAAGTTTATGTTTCTTGACCACATATTTATTTAATTTGTACAATAAATTTCTCTCTTTCTTCTTTTTTTTTTCTTTTTTTTATTATTTATGAGAGATATAGCTAGTTTGACAGAAGACCTTCAGAAGCTCGGCCAGCTGATGAAGAGTTCAACTGATGAAAAACTCAGCTGACCTGCTCGACTGAAAGAGTAAAATCAGTTCAACAGATTTTACGATCCCAACTGAAGATCAGTTCAGATTACCAGTTAGGATCATCAGTTAGGAATCAAGCAGTTGCATATCAAGACAAGCTTATCTAAATAGATTCCAGTTACGTACAAATATACAAAAGCATATGTATGATCAAAGGTCCAATAATGGACGTTAAAGCAAAGATTAAAGCCGAGAGATTCCTGGAGGCATGTCAGAAAAGTCGAGAAACATATATCAAGGAACGTATTGATCAAGCTGCAACGATCACATGTGATGAGTCTTGATGTACGGTCTCAACGCCTCTATAAATACAAGCTCAAGACCATCAGCAAATACATGAACATACAAGATTGTGTGAAGAAAAAATGAAAAAGGGCACGCTTATTTTCTTATCAGCTTTCCAGAATCAATCAGCCCAGAAGGAATACTTAAGTCATATCAGCTTAGTTTAGAAGCTTACTTCCCTAGTGTCTGAGAACGCCTTCGTGGTGCATTCCTTGTTCAGTTCTCATGCACGCACACACCACCACTCAAATACAGTCTTGCAGAAAGACATTAAACTTGTGTATGTAGTCTTTGACACACAGACGTTAAAAAATGTTGATTGGAAGGTGTTGTCTTCATTCTAGACTAGGAGTTTAGATTAAGCAGTAGTGTAAGTCCTAAGCTGTGTGGGTTTGTACAAGGTGTTGAATGAATCAAAGTCTTCTAGTGGATCCTACCTGAGGTGGTTGAAAGGTGGCGTAGGAGCAGTTGAAGTCTCCGAACATCCATAAACATATCTTGTGTACTTAACTGATTAACTGTTGTTTTCAAACTGATTTGATCAGTTCGAGGTATTATCAATTCAGTTCTTACCATAACTGAACTGATACATCCGAGAACTGACCCTATGTTTTTCAGTTATTTAGTTTACATAAGTTAAAATGCTTTCAAATATAACAGCTTTTTTCACGAATGATTACTTTGAGTTTCTTCCGCTTGATTTAAAACCAAACTCGATTTGATTTATCGGTGTTAACATTCTTAGAACACGAGCTATTGCATCTCTTGGAGAATATTTTGTTTGAAGCATCTCAAGGTGCCCAACAAACGATCCTTCAAAGTGCACTGACATTCCTAGTACTTTATGTTTATGATATTATATTATTGGAAATGATATAGGGATACTGCAGTCAACTAAAGTATGGTTGGCTAGTAAATTCTTTATGAAGGATATGGCTGAAGCATCTTATATATTAGGAATACAAATCTACATGGATAGACCAAAGAAGATGCTAGAACTCCCTCAATACACTTATAGTGATATTGTACTGAGTAGATTCTCTAAAGAGAAGTTCAAGAGAGGATATCTCCCAATGTGCCATGATGTGGCTTAGATAAAATTCATGGTGTGATTCTATCTAAGTCTATATGTTCTAAGACAGGCGATGAGATAGAAACCATGAGCTGCATCACATATGCGTCAGCTATAGGCAGTGTAATGTATGGTATGATATCTACTCGACATGATACTACCTTTGCACTGAGTGTTACAAGCAGATTTCAGTCAAATCCCAGTCCATTGCATTGGAAAATCATAAAGGATATTCTTAAGTACTTAAAAATAACTACAAATTTATTCATGGTTTATGGGAGTAGATAATTAAAATTGGAAGACATACTAATTCTAGCTTCCAATAATATGTTAATGATTCAAAATCAATATCTAGATTTATATTGAATTTCAATGGTGGTGTTGTCTCTTGGAAAAGTTCCAAGCAACACGCCACAATAGATTTAACCATGTAGGCCAAATAAATAAATGGATCAGCTACAGGAAAGGAAGTCTTTTAGATGAGGAATTTCATTCAAGAGTTGGATGTAATTCCTCAAGGAGTTGATCCAGTCTCGGTCTATTGTGACAACACCTATGTCGTTGTGCAAGAAAAAGAACCGAAGTCTCATCAACGATCCAAATATATGATGAGAAAGTTCCACATAATCCGGGAGATTGTACGAAAATAAGACATTTCAATAGAAGGTCGCCTCTGCAGATAACGTGGCTGATCCACTGACGAAGTCACTGCTAAGACCATTGTTTGAGAAGCATCATGAAGCAATGAGTTTGAAATCTATTGGTATATGGCTTTAGGGCAAGTGGGAGATTGTTAGAGTACGTGCCCAGCAAGCCAACTTGTGGTTTGGGCTTTATTGACTCTCGTGTAAAAAAATCTTTATTTTAGTAATATTTTAAGGTTTTATCTAATTGTGGTATTTACTTTATTATATACTCATACAATCTGCATAGATAAAGTACTTGAATATACAATGGTACCATGAGATCTGTCTCACAACATAAGATTATGAAACTTATTAGGAAGCGTACCATATATTCTAAATAGGTTCCTAGTAGATTCAACCACTTAAAATAAAGATAAACGTCGCTTGAGACTAGCATCTGTGATGCAAACGCTAGATTTCATTGGTAAGGCTTGGAAATATCCATTCATACCGATGGATGATTATTTGATGATGTTATGAACAACCTTTCCTCGGACTTTCCAAGTGGTTATCACTTATCGAGTAGAATATTTCACGGTTATGGTTTATACCATTAGTCCTACGACCCACGACAACATAGAGGCTCTACATACTAGCACACGATTTGATCTGTTTACCGACTCCATTGAAGGTCATCAGGTTGCGAGGTTGGATGTAGTTTCGAAACACGTTGGATCCAATGCATTGCAGGTGGGGATTCGCCTCTCATCTATAGGTGAATATATCCTATGTGAGCTGATGAGTCAATAATGCAAGGAGTCTCTGGCCATATTAAGACATGTTCTTTGAAAAATGTGTTTTCCTAGTTGCACCTATGATGTCACTATTATTACTCAAAAATATATCACATTGTTATTGTAAAATCCAGAAATTCAAATGACATAACTTGAATGCATGCAAACCTAATGTTTTATTAAAATGTCCAACTTATTATTCTAAATGTATTAAGTACATGATCACAACATGATTTTTATGATTATGAAATTGTTATATGTTTTTATTTCATTAATTACTACATTGCATTTATTAGGGCTTTTAGTAGCATTCGATGCTCGAACGAGGAACGGAGACCGAGAACAGTTGAGGAAAAATGATTTATTGAAGATTAATTATTTAATATAGGGTGTATTTATCATGTAATTTTCGAAAATGAGTATTTTTAAGATATTCTTATACGTCTAACCATATTTTAAAATGATAGTCAACTTTTAGCAAAATAAAGGACTTTTTGAGGGCTCGGGTAATTTTTTAAAAAAACATATTTAAAAGAAATATTTTATGTACTTGTTAATGGGCTTAATGGGCCTATTTTAATATGATGTTGGGACAAGCTCCTTTCTCTTTAATACTTTGAACCTATGCCGTTATTATACGATTTGAAATACCATTTTCACTCCCAAAACCCTAGCCTCACCTATCACTCGGTCTCCCCAACTCTCCTCTTCCAGTGGCAGGTTTTCGATCGATTTGGCAAGGAAAATGCAGCCAAGGTCTTCCTCGTCCGTCCCTCGCTTCATTGAGTTGTTTTTTGAGGCACACCCTATACCTTTGTTTTCTCGTCTTTTACACCATTTTATATATTTTCGAATATTTACGCACGATCCATGGTCAAGTGTTGCTTTCAAGTTTTTTTGTTGTACGATATGAAAACTTGATTTTTCTTGATATACGGCTCACGTTTTTTGTTCGGTTGAAGGGGCTATCAGTTCTCAAGGTTTGGGGGACGATTTATAGGAGGTTTAAAGTAGGTTTAGGTGAAGAATTCGGACCTAGAACGAGTCATGGTATGAGGCAGATCAAATTCCTTGTTCGTGGCTCGGTTTTGGGGCGTTCAGGTGGTTCACGCAGGTTCCCATACATGGGGTTGAGGACCACGGTTGTAATATCCAATCTTTGTGAACGGTACGGTTTAAGATTACTTGTGTTTATTGACTACTTGGTTAAGGTTAAGTATAGCTTTGATGTTAAGAATTGCGATCTATGGTTTATAGTATTGTTGATTATAGATGATGTGTAGTTTGTTGTAGCATCGTTACGATTTAATTAATGATAAATGGTATATTGAGCCAATTGGTATGAGGTCAATTGGATTGGATAGATAAGAGATAGATGTGCAACTTTCTTGTTGAGAGTGTTGCCAAATTATGAGGAGAAGTGACGTTGCGATTCGATTTTTAGATGCAGAGTATTTTGTTGGCTTCAGGGGACACCGCACCTGCGCCAGGGAAATTATCGCACATGCAGTAATAGGACAGTAGGGACGCTGCACCCGCACTGGAAAATACACCGCACCTGCGGTGGTTGGGCAGAAGCAATACCGCACCCGCGGTCCATTGAGCAAAGCACCCGCGGTCATCGTTTTCGGATTTTTGAAAGTGGTACAGACTGCCTAGCGCACCCGTGGTGCGTGAACAGTAAAGTCGTGGTTTGGAGTTTAAGTGGAATTCATTCCTTGTGCTCACATGAAAGTATATGTATTGTATTTCAATGATTTTACTATGCTATTCCCTTCCATTTGATTCATGTTATGTATGGATACACATTGTTATTTATTAGAGGCTTTTATATGACTCAATTGTATAAAAGGGAATGCAAAAGAGAAGAGTATTCAAAGTGTTTGTTTTAATGTCCAAGAGAGAGTTCAAATGTTTTATTGGATTGATAAATAGATAGTCAGATATTGCATGCAATTAGTTGATCAACGACCATAGGCTTATATCCCGACAGAGTAATCGATTTATATCGATGGGATATAGGTACAGAGACAGAGATACTATTTAGATATCAATCCACAAGAGAAAAGAGAAATACCATCTTTATGATTATGTTATACTATGTTATTCCATGTTTCAAGAGTTATATGGTATTTAATGATTTCAAAGTCATGTTTACAGAGTATGATATATTTACATTGCTATGTAAGAGTTCCACTTGCTGAGTTTTATACATTGCTATGTAAGAGTTCCACTTGCTGAGTTTTATACTCATTTCAGTTATTTCATGTGATGCAGATAAGAGTAACGAGCCGGGACGTTAATTGAGGCCGAAGTCATATGTAAAAGAGATGGAAGGAAGATAGTATTTTGTTAGCTTTTTGACATGATCAATACAAAATGATATTTTGTATTTTGATGCAACACTTTATTGATCATGTATATACTTTTGATTGTATATATTGAAATTGTATTTATGTCAAGAAAATTTAAATCCTTCTTTCCTTTAAGAAAATTTTTAAAATTCCGCTGCTATTTTATGAAATCGGTCGAGAGCGTTACATTTAGTGGTATCAGAGAAACGTTCTTCGGACCAATACATATGACTTCGTCTACTTTTCAACGGTCTGGGTATGTCTTCTTCTTCATCTATTTATTGTTATTGGTAGATATGTATTATGTGAGCATATTGTAGGATTTAATGCCTCCTAAGAGAAAAGCTTCAGAGGGTGAGGATAGCTCCTCATCGAGAGTTGTCGACGAGTTTGGTAAATTACTGAAAGAGCAAGCCAAGGTTCACAGTGAACAGATTCAACATTTGCTTCGTTTGCAAGGTTCAGGTCAATGTAGAGGCCAAGGAAGAGAACAAGTGGTTCAATCAGTTGGGACTGATGGGATCTTTACTGCTTTT